>NW_011889751.1:253437-395119 GCF_000151845.1 Pteropus vampyrus
GAGGAGGAGGAGGAGGAGAAAAGATGGAAGGGAGGAATGAGAAGAGAAAGGGGAGGGGCAAGGAGGGAAGGGAGAGGGAAAAGAGAGAAACAGGAGGAAAGGAGAAGGAGGAAGAGGGGGGAGGAAGGGAGGGAAGAATGGAGAGGGGGAAGGAGAGATGGGGTAAAGAAGGAAAGGATGAAGAGAGGAGAAAGGAGGAAAGGAGAGAGAGAGGGAAAGAGGGAGTGAAAAAGGGAGGGGAAAGAAAGGGGCAGAGGGGAAGGGTAGAAGTAAATCACTAAATTTAATACCCACAGTCTCTAGACCTCTTTTAAATTTGCTTCCCAGCCTGCCATTTTTCATGTATGGTGTTCTCCTAAGTCAAAATGATACTGCCATGATTCCACATACTTGGTGTGGGGAGTCTAAATTAAAGGAAACTACGAATTGTGCTAAAAGATAATGATCTTGATCATCAAGTTCAAACATTTCAGAGTGTCCTTTCCTCACTGCTCACCCCACCAGTTCCTAGCCTAAACCTATATGAAACGAAGATGAGTTTCAGGAAGCCTTCTAGAGATTATCCAAACTGAGCCAGTTTCTAAAAAGCATATATATACTTTTCGGATTACTTTTCTTTCTCTTTCCAGATGTCTGATAATATTGACTGGTTACACAGCCGCAGGGGCGTGTGCAAGGTTGATCTCTATAGCCCAAAAGGACAGCGAGAACAGGACCGGAAACTAGTAAGATACAAAATTACTTCTACCAAGGAGTGGAAAGGATTGGCATATGGATACAGATATCCTGGAACCCAGGATAGACTAATGGAGGGTGATAGTATCATTTCTCCAAGCGACCAAGCTCAATAAAACCTGTGGTTGTGGGGGACCAGTATGCTTACACATCACACAGGGACAAATCAAGGGAGGGGCAGAATGAGGAGTGATGTAAAAGAGCTGGGGAGGGAAGACTGGGGGCCACCTCAGGGGTGGGAGGAAAGGTCGTTGCCTAGTTTCCAGCCTCTATTACCTAACCTTCGAAGTCATAATAATATCACCTAGCTACCAGTAAGTTGCACTAAAGTGGGACGCCCCCAGGGAGGGCAAAATACTTCATGCTATGTTTCTCAAACTTCGAGCAATTTGCATAGTACTTCACATTTTTTATCAAGTACCACTCATATTATCATATTCTGTAATGTTTTTAAAATTGACTTACATATGAAAATTATCACTCTAAACAATATTATTATATCATAGGTTTGATGTTCTAGTATGTATTTTTCCTAATAAACAATAAAAATGCACCTATTAAACACAGAAATATTTATCCAGGTACCACCTAAAGTTTTCTATAGCATCAATAGTAAAATTACCACATTTGAGGAATGCCAGTGTAGTAAAAAAGTGGTCTAAACTAGATGCCAGGGAACCAAGTTCAAATACAAGTTCCACCTTTGAGTTTGTGTCAGTTGGGCAAGCCACCTCTCTTCTGTTTTCTCAATAAATGCAGATATTGTATTTTGGTCCTTTTTGACATGTAGGTATTCTCATCTAGGAAATACACCAATGCTAACATACTAATCTAATAACATTTATTGAGTACTTACTATGTATAGATACTCTGATAAAAGCTTTATACAAACTATCTCAATCGATCCTCACAAGAACCCTATATGGTAGGTGCTATTATCATTTCTCAGAAAGAGAAATTACAGTGTTTTCTCTGGAATTTTTCTAAAATCATCCTCCTAATTTGATGCAGATATGTTTTGTTGATGTGTCCACCCTGAATGTGGAAGATAAAGATTCCAAGGTGGGTATTCTCTGCTCCCCTCAGAGTTTGAATGGGTGGGAAACTGTTGAGAGGGTTATCAGTGAAAGCATAATGAAAGGGAAAAGCTGTGGCAGAAAATGGAAAGATGGAGTGGACTAGGTGGGAAGTCATCATTCTTGTGAGCCCAGAGTCCCTGATTGAGAATTTATTGTCACTCTTAATACCAAATCTCATTTTAGAAGCCACTTGGATTGCTGGTAAGGCTGAAAGAACTAAAGCAGAGAAGATAGCATATCATAACAGTGAAAAAACTGTCCAAAATGTAGATATTTAATGAAACATGATTCCTGAAACTAATGACTTTGTGAATACCTCCTGGTGCGGGGGGTGGAGGAGAGGAGTAGTAATTTGTGGAGAGGAAAATATCTCTTTCTTCAAAAACCAGCTAACATTACTAGCCTACTTCACCTTCAAAAGGAGAAGAGATAATGAAACATGGCATTTATGCTTTGAAGTGGTAGCAGGGGAGGGGGCAGCTTGGAGAAGTCTCAAAATGCAACTATTCATAAGAATCTCACCCCTTAATTCCATAGGATGCTAGTGGTTCAGGAGG
This sequence comes from Pteropus vampyrus, assembly GCF_000151845.1. Lineage (NCBI taxonomy): Eukaryota > Metazoa > Chordata > Mammalia > Chiroptera > Pteropodidae > Pteropus > Pteropus vampyrus. The sequence continues at coordinate 255,809 of NW_011889751.1, forward strand.
TAACTTAACACTGGAGAATCTGGAAGAAAAAGAAATTATTGTGATCAAGGATACTGAGAAGCAAGACCAGTCAAAGGTATACTTAGCCCCTGAGTCTACCCTTTCTAATTCCCAGAGCCTCATGCTGAGTCTGGGGACTCTGTTTCAGAGATAATAAGAGAACTATTGTCAAACAGGACCATAAATTTGAATACTATGACATTCTAGAGAGCACGGGCCTAAATTCAGAACTACGGTAAGTTTAATGCTTAGGTACTTAACAATGTCATTAATCACTGAGGCTCAGAATGCCCTTTCCTGATTTTAGGTATGTACTCCAAACAGTATCTTGCTATCCTTATCCTAACAAAGATAAGATCCTTTGCAGTGTTTTTGTTGCCTTATAATGGACTGCGTGTACCACATTGCCCGGCGTCTAACAAGAAAGAACAAGGATATGGAGCCTAGAGAATCCACAATGACCAAGAACTGTAGTTGCCTGGTCCCCACTCTATTGTCTAAGAGATCACCCAGGCTGTCAGGTAGCATAAAATTAAAAGCGATTAGACTTGCACACCACTGTCACACACAGAATCCTTTTGTTTTTGTGTAAATATCCTAAATTATATCTTTTAGGCTCTGGTTTGAGGTGGGCATTAGAGCACATGACAAGTCATCTTCACAGTCCTACACACCTGGAGTGCCTGATGTTGAAGATATTTGGCTATAACACAGGAGTCAAATATTTCTTGTTCTGTGTCCTTGGGCTCATGCTATAACCAGGAACAACAGTCTGGTCCAAAATATCTTAGAATGATGAGAGTAGCACTTACAAAATATTGTTCAAAGAGTTTTAGATTCAGTTGTGGGGGGCAACTTCATTTTGGAGTCTTAAGAAAGGGATAAATTATACCTGTTTTTAAAAGAGCAGCCCATATCTCCTACAAACAATACAGCTATTCATGATTCTAACTTAAGCCCATTTGTAAAAAGTTGATCTTATCATGACTTCACATTTCTAGGAATTCAGTGAAAAGAGGAGATGAAGCAATGGAAGGGGCGAAGAGGGCAATGGTATTCAGCACTGAGTAGAAGATGTGTACAAATACATATACACGTATCCAGACATGGATACACGTAAATTTACATAAAGTGATACACACGCATTCCTGGCTACATGTGATACTGGAAAACACACACAAGCATTCTTATAACTTACATATATATATTGACTTATCCATAAACAATGACTTACATACACATACAAAGGTATTCAGAGTCAAATGCATTGACCTGCCCACATGTGACATACATAAACATCCATATACACATCCATGCACACCATGCATAAACATATACACACATGTTAACACACATGAGCCTTGATCAAAACACAGTGACCATACAGACTCAGGCATAGACATACACATTTATAAATATACCTCATATTGATACATACATATTCAAACTTAAAGTGATACACATTCATTAACACACGTGTTTGTGTGCATTGATACTCACATTGACACAAATACAATGACATTCCTATTCATGTATTTACACACATACTCTAACATTTAGGATGTGTGCAACACTGACATATTCTCAAGCATATAAATATAATAAACTGATACCCAATTTATTGACATACATAGACATTATACAATCACCTAAATTATGCTTTAACATATAAAAATACATTTATAGCTGCATGATACATGCTATTGGATTTATATCTGCAGATTGTGTCATATTCAGAAACACATTGACACACACTCATTTTACATTCACACACATGTACAAAATACACACTAACATGTACATGTTGGCCTATACAGTAGACATACAATAGATACTGATGTCAACACATTATTACACATGCTTATGTATAGTCATTCATACATGTGCACTGACATACACATATATTCACACACACAGGTACATTTTCACACCCTAATAATACAAGCTGGCATTCTCACATCTACTGAGATGTTTTCACTCATGAATTGTTATATTATGCATACACACATAACAGATACATTGACACATTTTTGACACATTGAGATAAGCGCACATACTCAGGTGAAATTGAAAAACATATTGATAACACTTGCATATAATTAAGTGTTCAAATGTATATACTCTGAGCTTTTGTTGCTACCACTTGTGCTTGAATGTCTATTAATGGATATAATTATGTTATGTGTCCATGCAAATTCTAAAGGTCAAATCCTTAATCTGTGAAGTTTAGAAAGATATATCTTCTAAATAAAATAAAGAAGTAGCCTACCCAAACTCTTAGGTGTTCTTCTTTTTTTAGACGGAGGGCTCTGTGTGCCTTTTCAAACAAGCTCCCTCTGATCCTATAAGTGTTCTAAATTGGCTTCTCAATGATCTCCAGAAGTATGCCTTGGGTTTCCAACATGCACTGAGCCCCTCAGCTTCTAGCTGTAAACATAAAGTAGGAGACGCAGAGGATGAACATCACAAATTACCCTCTGGAAACTGCTACCGCGTCTATGCCGATCAACTGAACATAGATTATATGGCCAAAGGACCTCAAAGCCTACGTCTAGAAATAGCAGCAGACAAAAACACCAACAATAACCAGAGTCCTTCCACCCCTCCGGGAAAATCTCCTAACTCTCAGAGGGCAGTAATCTCTCCTGAGGGAGAATGTTCTATGGATGATCTTTCCTTCTATGTCAACCGACTATCTTCTCTGGTAATCCAGATGGCCCGTAAGGAAATCAAAGAGAAATTAGAAAATGGAGGCAAATGTTTTCATCATTCAATCTATCCACCCACTGGGGACAAAGGGAAAAACAGCCCCCGAAGTGTTGTGAGCAAGATTGCTTCTGAAATGACCCACGACGCATTGGAAACGACCTCTGCAGAAATGCGGGGCACTGGTGAGGAGTGCAGGGAAGGTGGCCAGAAAACATTTCTGTATAGTGAATTGTCCAACAAGAACAAGGGGGGAGACAAACAGATGTACCAACGAGACAGCAAAGAATTTGCAGATTCTATCAGCAAAGGACTCATGGTTTATGCAAATCAGGTGGCATCTGACATGATGGTTTCTGTCATGAAGACCTTGAAAGTGCATACCTCTGGGAAGCCAATTCCTGCCTGTGTGGTCCTGAAGAAGGTGTTGTTAAAACACACCAAGGAAATTGTGTCCGATTTGATTGACTCCTGCATGAAGAACCTGCATAATATCACTGGGGTCCTGATGACTGACTCTGACTTTGTCTCAGCTGTCAAGAGGAATCTGTTCAACCATGGAAAACAAAACGCTGCAGATATCATGGAGGCCATGCTGAAGCGCCTGGTCAGTGCTCTTCTTGGTGAAAAGAAGGAGATTAAATCGCAGAGTCTGTCGTATGCATCCTTGAAAGCCGGATCCCATGACTCTAAGTGCAAGAATCAAAGTCTCGAATTCTCCACCATGAAAGCTGAGATGAAGGGGAAGGACCAGGGCAAAACAAAACCAGATCCGTGCAAGTCATTGACCAGTGCTGAAAAAGTTGGTGAACATATTCTCAAGGAGAGCCTGACTATGTGGAACCAAAAACAAGGAAACCAAGGCAAAATGGCTAGCAAAGCATGCACCAATAAGGAAGAAAAAAGAGAAAATATTAGCCCTTCCACAGATTCATTGGCAAAGGACTTAATTGTCTCTGCCCTTATGCTGATCCAATACCACCTGACCCAGCAGGCCAAGGGCAAAGATACATTTGAAGAAGACTGTCCTGGTTCTACCATGAGCTATATGACTCAGAGTGCCCAATATGAAAAGAGCGGATGTGGCCAAAGTGCCAAGGCGCTTTCAATGAAACACCTAGAATCTCGTGGAGCTCCTGGGCCATCTACCTCTCTAAAGGAGACTCAACAGGTGGACTCCCAGAAGTTGGATATGTCAAACATTGTTCTATCACTGATTCAAAAACTGCTCAGTGAGAGCCCCTTCAACTGTGACGAGCTATCTGAAAGTGAGAACAAGCATTCTGAGCCCAAATCAAACAAAGCGACTTCCATGACAAAGAGAGGAGAAGAACAATCTCATGACAGTCAAGAACTTGACATTCTCAGTGGGATAAAGCAAATGAACCGGCAATTCATCGATCAACTGGTAGAATCTGTGATGAAGTTGTGCCTTATTATGGCTAAATATAGCAACAATGGGGAAGCCCTTGCCGAGTTGGAAGAACAAGCAGCCTTGGCAAATAACCTCAGTTACCAAGCTGGTGGCCCCAGATGTGGTCACGAAGGTGCAATGTCACGTAACTATCAAGATTCTCCTGGGCCAGAAGTCATCGTCAATAATCAGTGCTCAACAAGTAATTTGCAGAAGCAGCTCCAGGCTGTCCTGCAGTGGATTGCAGCCTCCCAGTTTAACGTGCCTATGCTCTACTTCATGGGAGATGATGATGGACAGCTGGAGAAGGTAAGCAATGACAAGACACAGAGAAAGAGGGTTAGAAGTGCAACATTGTCTTTAGAGCTCAATAGTGGTCTGATTTTTTTTCAAGTCTGCTCTTAACCATATGCCTTATGAATTACTTTCACCTCATAAAAAGACACAAAAGTGGTAGACCATTAAGTGAGTGGGGCTCTGGATACTTCAAGACCTGAACATTTTGGCCAAAAGGAAGAAAGCAAGATTAGCTGTTTTATCAGTGGTCCTTTAAACTATTTGGTAAAACATTGGGGATCAATTTTTATGTCTTATGTTTTGAGCTTGAAGGCCCTCCAAGAATTAGAGAGAGAAAAAAAGAAAAAGGGAGCTCCTCTCCAAACTCATAGGTCCTACAGGTGTCCCATGGGTTTTGTTTGTTTGTTTGTTTTCTTTGTTTTTTTTTGCCCTCAGCACCTCACTTATCGCACTCCAGTCCTGGCCCTGCTCCCCATTCTCATGGAGACTAACATTCATATACATGTGAGCTCGCTCGCTCTCTCTCCCTCTCTCTCTCTCTCTCTCTCTCAACACATAGCTTCATTTCCTACATTTGATGGATTCCAGAGAAATAAAATACCAAAACAAATTATTTTCAGTTCAGGACCTGAGCCCAGCTGATCCTCCTTACTTCCAATCTCATATTTTTTCAGGGAGGTGGGGGAATGGCAACTCTTAACCTTCACCTAGTAATCAGCATAGACTAACTAAAGGACCCATCATCTGGTGAGAAGTATTTACTGAACACAAGTGATTCCGGAGTTTGTTTTTTGAAGCTCAAAAAGAAAGTACCTTTGTCATTTTTATCTATGTCATTAGAGGAGGGTCAAGGAAGAAAAGAAAGCCAGTCCTGGTTTTGTGGCAGGTTTTACTCTAATCCTAGCATCATGAGTAGAAAGGTGGGTTAGTGAAGCAGTTCACTTTATCCATCTGGGTCCCTTCTCCAAAAGCATCACATGACTCAAGCTATCTCTGCTCTCTCCATAGCTTCCTGAAGTTTCAGCCAAAGCAGCAGATAAGGGGTACAGTGTAGGAGATCTCCTTCAAGAGGTCATGAAGTTTGCCAAGGAACGACAACTGGATGAAGCCGTGGGCAACATTGCTAGAAAGCAATTGCTAGACTGGCTGCTTACTAACCTTTAAGCTAACACCACCTTTGACTCCTCTTCAGTTACTCCCCCACCCCTAGCAGCATTCCATCCCAGCTGGGCATCCTCTCCATTAGGCTGTTGAACAACATGCAACACGAATGTATTTCTCAATACATCTGAGCAGTTGGACTGTGTAATACAGGGTGTCCAATAAGCTGGGAAACAAAAGAATAAAAAAAAAACATTAAAAATGTGTCATCATTTTCTTGATCAGATATATCTGAGGCAAAAGAGGGGAATGGGTCCAATTCCAAGGAATGGTGATACAGTGTTGGACTTGTGTCCAGATATCTCTAACCCTGAGTTATTTTCTGAGCACCCAAGACACAGTGATATAACCCATGTCCAAGTCCCTAAGTAATCTGGTTTATTCAATTAGACTGAGTTCACAATCTATTTTGAGTTTGCCACCTGTGGACTCCCTGTTTCTGCATACATAACTTGATAATCTCCCTTCTAACCCCAAGGATTCATCTTTCTGGTCTCTATTAAAGAGTTTGAAGATGGGATAGTTTAGACAAAAGACAAACTGATGTGTGTATTACCCATGGATATTGTTCCCCTGCCCTACCTTCACACACACACACACACACACACACACACACACACACACACACACATACCCTCACTGTTCACTGAGCAAGGTTATTTAGTATTTACTATTTAGCCATGACTATTTAATATTTACTATCCAGAACTACAATGGAATCTGATCCTCCCCTAATGTGTGAATAAAGCTTCCTTAAGTCATTTCCTTCAATTGATAAAATTTCTTTGTCGTTCATTAGTCTGAGACAAAAAACTTTCTGAGGAAAGCTATATAATGGTAAATTCCTCATAGCCAATCTATGTGAATCCCAATGTTTCCTTTAATAATAGTACTAAGTTCCTAGCTTTGTTTTATGTTTCTTAGAAGTCAATCACAATGCTAGAATTCACTGCAAATCAGATCAAGACAGTGGTTTCAACCTGATGGTCCTTTGTTAGCTAATATGCTATGGCATACCTTGGCACTTTTGAGGAGCATGTGGCTTTGCAGAGAACAATTACAGGATATAGCATCCTTTTGGATTCAAAAGTCAAAGCTTTTGCCTCTTACTAGTTGCATGGCCTTACAGAGTCACCTAGACTCTGAGCCTGTTTCTTCATCTGTACAAAGTAGCTAAAATTATCCTTGCTGTTTAGAGATTAAACTAGAGGAATGGACATAATGCTTTTCACAAGGCAAATCTTGTTACAAATGTAGATATGTGAAGGAAGCTGTACCTTTCAAAGCCCATCCTAACATAGTTGCAAGTGCTCATGATACATTTTCAAACTGAAAGCAAGATTCTCTGAGAATATAACCCAGAGACACTTTAAGGAGGAGGTAAGAGGCATGGGGGCAAATTTATCCAGCTTCTTCACAATGTCTGGAACAATCAGAAGGAAAGGCAGGCCCCTTCAAATCAGGACTTTAAAACGAAACTCCCCAGCCAGGATGAAAGCTAATCAAATCTTTTCCAGTCGTACCCGACTCCGTGAAAAAGCTTTGGAGTTGAGCAACCACAGATCCTTCTCTTTGTCCTTGAAGAAAATCCTTAATAAACAAATCCCAGGGCCAAGGCTGCATTTCTGATGACTCAATACTCCCTGAGCACAGCTGGGGCCCATAGTAGTTTACTTCCTTGATTGACTTGGCTCTTGACTTGCTCCTGATTTTTATTATGTGGCAGCCTTTGGGATTCCTTGGACCATAGAAATAGAGCACCGGAAGTAATGTGTACTGTTAAATGAGGGAGTTGGGGCAAAAATGATCTCTAAGGGCCCTTCCAGTTCTGACATTTAAGGATTCTAAGAGTTTCTTTTCCATAATTTCTCAGGGAAACCTGTGTGGATAAGGAACGATCAGGGTGGGAAACTTGATTTTTGCCAGACTCCAGCAGAGAAAGGAATGTTTGGGGCCACAATGGGTCCTGACAGGAGTCTGGAGCAGCTCAACATTCCTTGGGGTTTATCCCTGGAGGGTGAGGCCCTGGCCTTTCACCTCTCTAAATGGAGAAGTGATCTCAGGCATCCTATTAGCAATGTGGCCTTGCTCAATGCCAATAGTTAGAAATGAACAGGGACTTCTGCTGAGCTGAGAGCCCCACATGTCATAGGAAAGAGACGACAAGAGAAGAAGGAAGGGGAAATCATGATTATCTCCTGACAGGCAGTGTAACTGGTTTGATATCTCTGACAGTTTTATTTTCTCTGAACATCGAGCCTCTATTTCAAAAGGAAGTTGAAAGCAGAACTCTCTCTGGGAGGCTACTATGGGACCAGGACTAGGCTAAGGTAAAGTGAGAGAGGCACTTGCCTCCGGGACAAAATTTCAGAGGACACCAAAAAACTCAGCAATCGAGATAAATAATAATTTAATGCACTATTTTTAAAAATCAAAATTAATGCAAAAAAAAATCCATGATAAAATATCAAAATTTGTAACAGAGGATCAGTAACAATGACATGCCAAACCATAATGGAACTTGAGACAAAAGGATAAGACTGATTTTATGGGAGTAAAACTTTATGGAAGATTGCCAAGGCAGTATTTAGAGACTGTATTGTCCTGAAAGCCTATATCAGTACAAAAAAGCAACAGTAAATTAAATCCCTGCCTCAAGGACTTAAGAAGGGAACAAATCAAACATGTTTAGAAAAGAAAATACAATTTGGAGCAAAGGGGGAAAAAAGACAAAAGTTTCACTTAAACCTTAAAAAAATCAGGGGTAAGGAGAAGAGTATTGTAGTATTTTCTCTTTTGCTTAACATAAGCACATCTTTCCAAACAAAAGCTCATATTAGATTAATTTTGGTTAAAAATAGGAACCACACAAGATTGTCCCTGTTAAAATTATACTTTAAAATAGTACTAATAATGAAAGAAGAAAAATAAGTAAAAAGTAGGAATATATGAGAGATAGAAATATAAAGATGACACTTTTGCAAATGATACATTTGTACATCGATGAAAATCAAATCCCCAAATACCAGAGGTAATGAAGGAATTTTGCAAAGGTATAGAAGATACTAGTGAGCTGTAAGAATTTGCCATCAACTGAAACAATCCCAGCTGCTTTCTCTCCAGAAACTCAGAAATGTAAAAAATGTAGTACCCCTGCACTAAAGTTTCAGTGGTGTCAGGCATAAAAAAAAACATCTAAAAATCTATTGAGTTTCTATATCCTAGAGCCACCCAACCAGAAATAGGAGTCTAATTGTAATAATGACAATAATATTAAACACTCGGGTATTAAGGAAGGCAAGATATGACATTTACAGATCACTTACTGGGTGCCAGAAACTACTAGGTGCTTTAATTCTATCAAAAACCTTGTGATATGTGTTATGGTTTTGTTAGCTGCTTTTACAGATGAGAAATTAGAGGCTCAGATTTTAAGGATTTTTTCAAGGTCATCTGACCAGTAAATGGGAAAGTTAGGATTCAAATCCAGGTTTGCCTCATGTAAAATACTATGCTCCTTTCCGTTTTATCACAGTCTTCCTATTAATTCAGAATTCATGTTTATTGAAAAAACCATAGAACATGAATGAGAAAATAGATAACGAAAAAAAGGAAAATAGATAACGAAAAAAATGGATCATGCTCCTGACTAGGTAACTAAATAAAATGAAACAACACTCTAATTCAACATATAGGTTTTATATAATGCCAATTTAAATTTTTATGGGATATTTTCCCCAAGATATTTAATAATTACAAAGAGAAAAATAGTAACCTTACAATGGACAAGCATACCAGTCACACCTTAATTAGGTGATCAAGGTTAATATCACCAGTAGACATAGATATAATGTACCTCCTGACATGAAGTCAAGAGAAGAGCACTTCATCTCTATGACATTCTTGTCAAAAACCTATAACTCTAGTGTAATATTGAGAAACCATTAGATAAACTCAAACTGAAGTACATTCTACAAAATATCTTACTAGAACTGACTGTAAAGAGACACAAGGGAACGTTAGGGTTATGGAAATGTAAACAATATACATTAATAGGGGAGGCGTTTAGCACAGGTGTATGTATATATTTCTCAAGACTCATCAAACTGTACACTTAAAATTAGGAAATGTTAATCTATCTAAATTATATCTTAATAAATTTTATTTAAAAATATAGTTAAACGTAGTAAATACTCGCAGGAAAAAAAAAATCCCCTTCACAAGTTTCTTTGCTCTTCTGCCTCCCAGAAAGAATGTTTCCAATTTAGCAAGTCTTTCTGACTTTGGGCCCTGAGCCGCTCTTAACTTGCAGCCTTTCCTCCTGCTCCTTCCATTGGTGGTGGCCCAGAGCAGGACCTTGGAAGCTCCTCTTTCTAAGAACTTCCCTCCCATATCCCAGCTACATATCCAAGAAAAGGTTTCCAACTCAACTCCTTCTTGTCATGAAAGCCGCCTCCTCAGAGAAGCCTTCCTTCACCATCTGATCTCCCCTAGTTCCTCTTTATTACATCACCCTGTTTTACTGTCATCACACTCATTAATATATCCTGTTTATTATTACTCACTTGCTTTTTTACTATCTCTTCCCACTAGAATGGTAACTTCAGGAGCACAAGGACCTGTCTGCCAGTTTCACTACTGTATCCCCAGTGCCCAGCAGTGCCTGGTACATAATAGCCATTCAATAAATGTTTTTGTTTTTGTTTTTGTTTTAATGAATAATGATCCACCTATTTCAGTGTTCCCTGGTGGGAAAAAATAACATTAATTAGGGAATCAGAAAATTTATCATTCACCACAGCCACTTAATATCACTTAATCCCTTAATAAGCCAAGTGTCAGTTTCTTCACCTCAAAAATTGGGATGCTGATCAATATGTTTTATTTCTACCTCTCTGGAGGTGGTGTACAGATCAAGGAGGCAAGCAAGCTGAAAATATGCCTAAATTTGCCCATTAAAGCTTCAATGTAAAATAATAAGAAGAATATCTAACATTTACTGAGCTTGTACTACGTGCCAGGCATTCTTCTAAGTGCTTTTCACTATTATATCTTTAAATCCTCCCAACAACCCTATGAGTGTAGGTATTAATATTATCCCATTTTGCAGGCGAGGAACTGAGGACCAAGAAAGCTGAGTAATCTGCTCAAGTTCACACAGTTTGGAAGTGGTAGAGTTGGGATTCAAATACAGATAGCTCTACTGCCAAAGCTCCCACAGAATACGAGGACCTTGTCCATAATTTCATGTCAGGGTTAGTCCTGGTATAGTGCAGATAATACAGACAGAATGGAGTTGGCATATCTAGGAGGTGACAGGAACCTCTGGAGTGGGGGTGGCTGGAAGGAATACAGGCTGGTGGATAGACACAGGTTTCCAAAAGGTATTACAAGCATAAGCCATGGCCCAGAAGAAGGCCAAAAGCTATTTCAAGGAAGCAAGTACCTCAACAAGCTCCTGGGACTCATGGAACAGGCAATATCCCCAAGTGTAAGGAGAGGTGATTATCAAAATACACTCCTGGCAGAGCAAACTGGTAATTCCCATTTGCTCACAGTGCCAAGTCTCTACCATTGGAGTGGGGGATAAGGTGGTTGTACCAGAGCAAAAGAACAACACCAGACAAGCTGGCATCCATGTGCCCCAGGATGAAAAATGGTGGTCCCTGATGGTGTCCAGTCAGTGCTCCTGAGAGTCAGAATACTTGAGGTGCTCAGGGCACTTGATAATCAGTATAAAAGTATTTTGACATTTTAACAGCTAGTACGGCTATACTGGTGCCTAAAGTCTGAATACCAACCCTAGGTTGGAAATTACTTTCCTCAAGCCTCAAGGCCTGGCTAAAAACTGAATTTGAAGTAAAATCTGCAGTGAATCCAGCTGAGGAAGGGAGAGAATACATGAGTTGCTCCTTCTGACTCACTCAGTTGTATTTTCACTTTGATCACACTGTATTATAAAGTCCTGTTAATGAGTCTGCCTTTCTTCTAGAATGTAAGTATCATGTAATAAATAGATATGAAAGTCCTTCCACCTATTGGGCATCTAGCCAATCATTGTTTGTTGAGTAACAGCTAACATGTATTGTGTGCTGACTTTGTGCCAGGCCTCTCATCTGATTCTGATAGCACTTTTATTGGTAGCCCCATTTTGCGACTGAAGAAACGAAGGCAGAGAGGATCAAAAACTTGCTTACATCTGGGACTAAACTCAGCAGCCTGATTCTGGAGTCTGTACTTTTAACTACTGTGTTTGATTTCAGTGGCTGGTAGGTGACCATACAGGTAAAAAAGTTCAGATGAATAAAGTATGGCTTGTTTAGGAACTGGGGAGAAATATGGTAAATAGAGTGTAGAGTATGTGAATGGAAGTGATGGGTGACAAAGCTTGAAAAGTCAGCTGGCATCAAATTGCAAAGGGCCTTATATATAACATTTAAACTTTTGGACTCACTCCTAAGTTCAATGAAAAACCACTTAAAATTTTGAGCCTGGCTGTTTCAGGGTGAGATTTGTGTTCCAGAGTGCTCATTCTATCTGCTGTGGAAAGGATTGATTGGAGAGAGTGTTGCCCTCCTCAGCTGTTATTTACCTCCTTTGTTTATTTATTTTCCCTTACCATTCATTTTTTATTTTTTTAAATGCCAGGCTCACTGGACTTTAGCGAAGGTTAAAAAAAAATATCCACATCTGGGCCAACACATCTCTTGGTTGGGCAAGTGGCAGTAGTAAAGGGTGCCCCTTATGATGGGCTGGAAAATCCCAACTGTGATAGAGCCAATTGGTGAAGGAGAGAGTGGTAGGTTTTCATTTTCTTTCCTTAAGGCTGTAGCTTGTCTCACAGCCTGTATTCTACACTCTCACTCCTGCCCGATGCTAAGAGCAGTAGATTCCAGACTCCATACTCTCTCCACCCCCAAAATTGACAAATGGGTATATTTTCTCTGACCTTAAAGTGATTTCACACAACATCTCCCAGAAACTATAAATCCTGTCCCAGAACTCTGCAGGAGGGATGAGCAAAGGCAAATACCCTGACCTGCTAACCTTCCTCTCAGGGGTTTGATAGTATCTGTCTCCCAGAGACCTTGTTTTTGGAAAAGAAATGTCTCGTGTCTGATATTTCAGGTGCCTTTGTCAGCCAGCCCCGTGGCACAGACTGTCTGCTGGAGGAAAAAGGGAGCTTGCCAGGAAAATCTCCAGCACCAAATGGTGCACTTCTTAACTAATTTAGCAACCCAGTTCTCCTCATCCTGATGCAACATCTGCACCAGGAACACTTAGAATGAATGACTTGTCATCTATCTCTGTCCTCCTTTAAGAATACTTTTGGGGTTTTTCATCCTACTTCCCTGGGCCTTCCTTATCAATCCCTCATGGAATCCTCTTTTTATGCCCATCTGATAATGTTGGAGTACCCCAGGATTTATCTTCAATTCACTGCTCTTCTCACCACCCTCAATTGCTGGCTATACATGCTTTCAACATTGCCAAAGAACACTAATGCCAGGATTTAGGTCCTGAAGTAAACCAAGTACCAGAGGAGGCAGAGGTGGGTCTGAGATGAAGTTTCACAGTGGTCCTTCTTCACTGGGGTCCTAGAATTTTTAAAATGCAGATTACCAGGCCCAAACCTGGGAAAGTCTTGATTTCTTAGTATCAGGCTACAACACAGGCATGTGTATTCTGAAGGATCTTCAAGTGATGGTCTATTATCCCTTTTAAATTTTAAAACCAGAGGAGAGAAAGAGCAATTAGGGGGGTCATTTTAAAAACTATATAAATGTCTGACCAATGTACTGTACACTTGAAACTAACAATAAAATAAAATTTAAAAAAATAAATAATTAAAAATTATTAGTTCAATGAGTATCCACATACTGTTTATCCAGTTTCACCAATTATTAATATATTGTCATCTTGCTTTAACTATGTAGACTAAAATTGTGAATATGTAATTATTATTATGTGAAATAATAATTATTTTGCTAAACCATTTAAGTTAGTTGCAGACATCATGATATTCAACCCTAAATACTTCAGTGTGTATTGCCTGGGAACAAAGACATCCTTCCACATACAATTCATATTCAATTTTCCTTAAATACACCATAATGGCCTCTAAAGCTATTCCCCTCTACCCCAAAATCCATATATTGCATTTATTTATCTTTTAGTTTCTTGCAATCTATAACTGTTTCCTAGCCTTTTTGCTGGCCTTTCATGACATTGACATTTTTTAAGTCCAGGCCAGTAGTTTTACAGAATGTCCAAGAGATTTTATTCCACAGCCAAGGCTGAGAACAGTTTCAATAGCACTTAAGTTTGGAGAGAGCCTAACCAGTCAATGAACTAAGGAGGTAGGTCTGAGGCCAAGATGGAGAGTTAGGATAAAACCTGGGAGGAGGTCAGGAGTGAAGTGAGGAAGAGTGGTTGGCTAGGCTGGTTGGGTGGCTTAAATATATAAAGTTACAGCAGCTGTTCTTCCTATGGTTACAAACACTGAAATACACCCAGCAGTGATTCACATGATGATTTCTTTAGCCTTCTCACCCATCTCCCGTGCCCCAGGCTCTTCTATTGAACTGTTATAGCATTTATCCGGCATATGTTAGGTGTAAGGCACTGTTCTAAGCACATGACATGCATTAACTCATTTAACCTTTGGCACAACAAACTCTCCAGAAGACAAAAACTGTGATTGTCCCTATTTTGATGAGTGAGGAGACTGCACAAAGAGGCGGTAACTTGTTCAGGGTCACACAACTAGTAAGTGGGGTACCAGAATTTGAACCAAGGCAGTTCTGGCTAACAAAACTTCACTTATTTTTTTTTTAATTTTATTTTTTAAATTATTATTCAATAAAATTGACTTTTTTTCTTCTGGATGACAGTGCTATAAATTTTAACACATGTGTAGATTCATGTAACCACCACAACAATCAGGATACAGAACAGTTCCATCACTCCCCTCCCCACAACCTCCCTCCTGCTATACCTTTAAAGTCACCCTCACTCCCCTGCCCATGGAGAATGTTCCTATTTTTGCTTTGTTCCTTCTACGGGCTGTGCTTCCAATGTCAGTCTGCATTTTTTAAATTTTGCAGCATTAAACAGATCTTTCTTTGGTATTCGCCAAACGTTATAGTCAGTTGGGTTCTCCAAGACGGTTTAGTTTGGGTCTCAGTCTTCGTTATGCTAATTAGGATCAGTTTAACGCACCCAGAAGGCAAGGATAAACCCAACAGTTCATCAACAGCTTCACAGAACCGTTTTCCTGAGCTCTTCACTCTTGAGTTTTCTGTTCAGTTCTTTCTGGTTCCCTGGGTTCCGACTTTGGGCCATTTGGGCTAGAAATAATCTGTGTCCGGGAATGCGCTATGACTGGGGCCAAGTGGGAGGAGACAGGGAGGGGGCAAACAAACAAAAAGAAAGCAGTGGGTTTTGGCCCCTCCCTCTTAGATCCGCAGGTCCATTGAACTGAGAGGAAGGATTTTTTCCTTCAGAGATTTGACTTCTGCCAGTTCCCATTCCTGGCTGCTCTTTGCCACTATTGCCACGACCACCGTGGGACTTCCTAGTGACTGAGGCACAGAGGAACCGAAAAAAAAAAGAGAAAAAAAGGAACAGAAAAAAAGAGGAGGAAAAAAATCCTCCACTCTCTCTTGGGCTTTTGGATTTTCCTTTGCTGCTCATTGATCCAGAACTAGAGGCTTTCTCCTGGATCTCCTTTTGCACCATTGTATTCACTTCCAGTTTTCAGAATGTGTTGAGTTTGTGCTAAGAGTTGCTAGAGAAACCAGTGGGTTGGTGGTTCTTTTTTTTCTAGTGTTCTTCTCTGATCCACCTACTGATATTTACTTTTTGGAGTTCTCAAATAGTTGCTCATGCATTCTGTACACGTTTTATAGTCAAATTCAGTGGGAGATAGTTGCTCATGCATTCTGTACACGTTTTATAGTCAAATTCAGTGTTTACTCCATCATATCCAGAGTCAAATATCAGCCCTCACTTATAAATCCCATGCCATAGTGCCTCTCCACATAAATATCTCATAGACACTATGAGTTCATCATGTGTCAATCAGATTCCATTATTTATTCATCTAGTCTTACCTCTTCCCATGATCCCTATCTCAGCCAATCTCACTGTCATTTACCCAGTTGTCCAAGCCTGAATCCATTATTGTCTTTGACTCCTCCCTCTCTGTAATATCCACATGTATCATTCACTGGTCCTGGTTTTTCCCTCCTTTGTCCACTATTTTAAATTCTTCAGGCCTATATGCTTTATCACCTGGGCTATTGCTATACTCAGCTAACTGGTGTGACAGGCTGATATTTTTGATTTTCTTTTTCCAACTTTCTATTTTTTGAACTTCTTATTGGATACACACAGGAAAGCACTCAAAGTTATAAACCCAATAAATTATTGATAAATTATCCTAAACCGAACCTATTCATGGTCAAGAAGCAGAACATCACCGCCATCCAAAGGTCCTTTTGTACTTGCTCTCAAATACTATCCCTTTCTTTCTTTACTATACTGATTCTCAACACCACAGTTTGGCTTTGCCATTTTTAAAACTTTACACATATATAGAATCATACCGAATGATATTTTTTGTGCCGGGTTTCCTAGTGCAACATTATGTTTTGTGAGATTCGATCATGTTGTTGTGTGTTGTTTTATTCTCACTGCTGTATAATATTCCATTCTACATTGTCATCTGTTTTATGGTTGCTGGATATTTGGGTTGTTTCCAGTTTGGGCCTATTAATAATATTGCTGCTATGAATGCTCTTATACATGTCTTTTGGTGGCCATCAGCACTCATTTATACTGGATAAATACCTACAGATGTTATTTCTGACATGCATATGTTCAAGGCAGAAAACTGATTTCCCACAATACATTCTGGCTTCTGTTCACAACATCCTTGAGCTCCAGAGGGAGGAAAACCTTTGCCATAAAGAAAAAAATATCTTGGAAGAAACAGAAAGAGAAAAAGATTTTTCCGGATTGAAAAAGAGATTCCCCCAGCGTAAGGGGAGAAGAGAAAGAGCTCTGTGGATTCCAGAGTTGCAAAGCCTGGCCTGGCTTCCATGCAACATCTGAGAAAAGCCCCAGAGAGAAGTTGTGAGGTAGGGAATTTAGAAAGTTGAGGCCATAAGCAAAGATTTTCCACAAAAAGCATCAGAGTGCTGCCACGCCTGAAAGGCCCTGCACATGGGGCCAATGAATATCTTATCATTAACCAGCATGAGCAGATGATTTCATGACTAGAGAGCCATACTGCCATGCCCTGGTATATATAAAATTCCCAGAACTCAGGCACAGCTCCAAGTGAAAGCTCCCAAAAATATCTATGGCTGAATTTTCTCCAGACTTATGGGATTGAGAGCTCAAAATGAAATTAACTCTGATTTATAAAGAGATGTGATATTTCTTATCCATCTGAGTTGTGGACTGAGGTTTATACCTCCTACATTAGCCTGGTATTCCCCAGGGCTACTCTAGCACATGTGGCTTTGTGAAAAAGAGAAAACAAGTATTGCCTCTGGGCTGACCAATTAGGGAAAGGCTCACTTTCCTCTCAGTTGGCAGTGTTAGGCCATGGTGCTTGGCTTGATACTTGGAATGTGGGCTGGATTTCAGCCACATTCATGCTCCTAGTACCATACAACCTGCACAACTATACATGGCAATTCTGAGTGACCCCTGTCCCAATCTGGCCTTGCCTTCATTACCAGAGTTCTTGCTCTGAGGCGCACTTCAGACCATGGCACTCTCCTGCTTAAAACCCTTCAAAGGTTCTCCATTACCTAGATCTGTACTAATAAATACACTAACCACTAGCCACATGTGCTTCTTGAGCATTTGAAATGTGACTAGTTTGAATTGAGATGTGTCATAAATGTAAAATACATACTAAATTTCAATGACTTAGTATTTGAAAAGAATGTAAAATATGTCATTAATAATGGTTTATATTGATTATGTTAAAATAATATTTTTATGTATTGAGTTAAATAAATATAATATTAAAGTTGATGTTACTGTTTATTTCTTATTTCTTTTTTTTTAATATGGCTACTAGATAATTTAAAGCTGCATATGTGGCTTATATTACATTTTTAATGAACAGTGCTGGTCTAGGTAAAGTTCAAACTCCTGACTTTGACAAAAAAACACATTGTATTCTTGTCTTTGCTTCTTCTATAGCCTTATCTACCCACTAGTTTTCCTCCATTCTCTCCACCCCTCCAATACATGCGTACACACTCATTCATCTGGCATTACAGCAACTCTAAATCCTTCCTCAATCTCTTTCATATCTTTTGACTTTACACAAGCTTTTCCTTTCCTCAGATACACTTTCTCTTGTCTCCTTTGGGTCTTAGGTTTCTCATGTGTCAAGTTATAAAAGAGCAATAGATAATCTCTAGCATTCCTTCCAGGCCAGTGGTTCTATAATTGGCCTCAAAGAAGTATACAGTGGCATGCATAATCCAACAATCATTTATATTTGCATTCAGTGTGAGAAATAATAATATATACTATGCACTGGTGGCCTACTGCATGCCAGGCTTTGTTTCAATTGCTTTCAGTACCACTTAATCTCATCAGCAATTCTATGAGGTGAGTGCTATCATGATACTCATTTTATAGATAGAGAAATCCAGATACAGAGAGGTTAAGTGATTTGCCAAGGTTACTAGAGACTTCAGAGCTCATGCTCTTAACATCTATACTGTGTTTGAGAAGCTAGGAATTGATAGCACTTTCAGTTGAAAGAATCTACTACAGTCTTTGCACTGCTGAAAATTTAGTCTTTAGGTCTCAGCTTAAGTATTCCTTCCTGAGAGAGACCCTCTTTGCATACCAAGTCTAAAGTAAGCCCTCTGCCTTGTTATTTCAGCTTGATATTTCTTATTCCTAGTACTTATCACAATTTGCCATTATATATTTACTTGTTTGCTTGTGTATTAATGTCTCATCCCCAGACTAGGAGCGTTTGGAAAGTTAGCACTATATGTCTTGTTCTTCCCCTAGGCACCCACGTAGGGATGGTAGTCATTGAAGCAAAGCTGCTGTGTCTGAACTTGGGGTTGGGAACACATTCATTTTATATTATATGTGATTTCTCTGGTTCCCAGAAGCAATCTAATTGAATAAAATTTTTCATTTAGAAAAATTACAGGAAGAGAGCAGAATCCACTGAAGATGTAGAGAGACTAGAGGAAGGGCCATACTTTTCTATCTGTCCCAAGCCCTGTCCTCTGTTCTCCCCACATTCCAAATTTCTCTGTCAGAATTGCCCCTTTCTCCCACGTTTGTTTCAGTTTTATGCCCTCAGGACACTTTTTTTCTTTTTCTTCAGATAAATTATGAATAAAAGAGCATTACTGAGGTCAAATAAGGCCACCTTTGTTGCTTCCCCCATCCCATTGTTTCTACCCCAACCAGAGGCCAATGGTATTATGAATTTGACATGTGTAAAGTTTTGATCCAAGATTATGGGCTTCCTTGAGGACAATGACTCCACTCTCATCCTCCAGATCCTCTGCCCCAAGCACAGGGCTTACTCAGTAAGTATTAGATAAATGAATGGAGGAGTAGGCTTTCTGTTTTATCTTGAACACTAATTATTGAATCACCTCTTGAGAAGGGGAGGCTGTCCTGTGAGGGCTACAGAGGCATTGCCTGCCCTTGAAATACTTATGATCTGATTGAGGAGAGAAAGAAGTGTATAAAGCAACATGTTCTCTGAGCCAAATGAAGGAACCAACTAGCACTGCTAGAGTCCAACAGAAAGACTGCAGCAGGCCCAGGAGGTCTCATAGCTGAGGTAGGATTTAAGTTGTATGTTCAAGAAAAGGAAGATCTTAATTGATCAGATAATAAGAAGGGAGAGCATTGGAAAAAGAAAGCAACCCAAGTGACTATGTGGAGGAAGGAATATCAATACTTGCTTGGGCACACCAATGTCTACTAATTTTCTCTCTGACATGCCATTATCTACAATTTGCTGCCACTCTACATCTGGGCTCCCTAAGGCAGCCTGTTATTCTAAAGTAGCTTCTCTGATCACTTTTTTGGGATTGTGAAGGCTACCTCATAGGTTGTTAGTTTCATAAATAGCCCTAAATTATATTTTGGATAGGTTGTGTAAATCCAACAGATGTGCACTGAAGAATATGATGGGCCTTTCCAGAACTTTTGGTAGCAGTATTACTTTATATTTTATTTAACGGACATTTATATAACATTTACTAATACTAAGACTCTTCTAAGCACTTGAAAATATTTTTTTATTTAAAATTTTTTTTTATTAAAGTATAGTCGGCATACAATAGTATATTAGTTTCAGGTGTACAACATTGTGATGCAACATTTATATACCTTCGTGATCACCACACTAAGTCTAGTTACCATCTGTCACCATGCAAAGTTATTACAATATTATTGACTGTATTCCCTGTGCTATATACTACATCTCCATGGCTTATTCATTAACAGATACCAACCTTATTAATAAATGACCTATGAAGTATGTGCTATTATTATCCTAATTTTAGAGATGATTAAAGTGAGGCAGGAAAGGATTAAGTCACTCACTCATGGTCATACAGCTAATAAGCAGCAGAGCTGAAACTCAGCCAACTCTTAATCATCATGCTCTAATGCCTCTCTCTACAAAAATCCTGGATGGATGATTGAATTAAGGTCCTTTAAATCCTTTTAAATCAATCTTGAGACCATTATTTTTATTCTTTTTAATAAAATTTATTTTAGAATAATTTTAGATTTACATAGAAGTTGCAAAGATAGTATTGATAATTCATGTATACACTTCACCCAGTTTCTCCTTATGTTAGCATTGTTGCATAACCATGGTCCTTCTGTCAAAATGAAGAAATCAACATTAGTACATTACTGTAAACTCAACTACAGACTTTATTCATGTTACACAAGTTTTTCCACTAATGTTACTTTTCAATTCCAGGAGTCAATCCAGGCTACCACATTGCATTTACTCATCAGGTCTCCTTAGTTTCCTCTGCTTTGTCAGTTTGTCAGTCTTTCCTTGGTACTCATGACCTTGACAGTTTTGAAGAGTACTGGTCAGATATTTTATAAAATGTCCCTCAATTTGGGATTGTCTGATATTTTCCTCACAAGCAGACTGAGGTTATAGGTTTGGGAAGAGAATACCACAGAGGCGAAGTGCTCTTCTCATCACATGGTATCGAGGGTACATGAAATCACTGGTGATGTGAACCTTCATCACCTGCCTAAGGTAGTATCTGCCAGATTTCTCCATCATAAAGTTACTGTGTTTCCATTTTAATACACATTTTTATTATATACATATATTGGTTAGAAGTAAGTTATTAATTTCAGCCCACAATCAAGGGGGAAGGGATTAAACTCCACCTCCTAGAGGAAAGAAATATCTACATATATTATTTGGAATCATTCTGTAAGGTTTTTCCCATCTCCCTATTTATTTATTTGTTCCATCATTTATTTATATCAGTATAAAATAAACTCATATATTTTATACTTCGGGTTATGATCCAATACTATGTTATCTATTATAGACTATTCCTTTTTAAAATCCATATCCTTTCTGTACTTTTGAAAGGCTTGAAAATTCAGAATTCCTTATTGTGGGTTTGTTTAAAGTAGGGACTACCTAAATTAAATTCTGGTATAAAATTTGAGGGGTGTGTTGTGCATGCATACACTCATTTTACAAATGAAGAAATTGAAATTTGGTGATGTTAAGTGGGTTGACCATGCTTACACAGTATGCAATGGAATTTTAGACAGGAATGATCTCTCTATAATCACAGTAGTAGATCTCCATGCTCTGCTTAAGAAGTGAAGCTTATTAGCTCACAAGGCAGCTCTTTTGATGTAAGGTCTGCTCTATTACTTATGGGACTGCAATCATCAGGGAGTGGGATTGGAAGAGAGAGAGAAAAATGGTGGCCTTGGGAAGAGCAGAATATAATGGAACATTTGGTAAGAAAAGGGGTTTGACAAGAGAGGAAGTGGTGACTGAGTCTAAGGTGTGGCAGCTGAAAACGGGTGTGTTTCCTGGATTTCAGCAAAGTAGTTGGCTACCAGACTGACAAAATGTACGCAGAGAGAAATTGTAGCGACCACCCCTACACTCCATGCCCATCTAGCCCCTGTTCTTCCTCGCAGTGGTCAGACTTCAGTTATTGTATTACTCATTTTGCCCATCTCCAATACGTTCATTCATAAACTATATTCCTACTACTCAGCCATAAAATGATGAAATATTGCCATTTGCAATTACATGGATGGATATTGAGAGTAACATGCTAGGTGAAGAAAGTGACAGAAAAGGATAAGAACTATATGATTTCACTCATATTGAAATATAAAATGAAAAGCAACAAATGAACAAGCAAAACAAACTCATAGACACAGACCACAGTATGGTGGTTACAAGAAGGGAAGTGAGTAAAGGGAGGATGAAGAGGGTAAAGAGGAGCAAATATATAGTGGCAGAAGGAAATTAGACTTCAGGTGGTGAGTACATAATGAAATATACAAATGATATACTATAGAATTGTACACTTGAAACTTATATAATGTTATTAACCAATGTTACCACAATAAATTTAATTAAATAAAAAATTTAAAAGCTGTATTTTTAAATTCAACAGATATTCTTGAGCACCTACTATATAGGCTAAGATCTATTCTAGGTTCCACAGGTGAGTTGAAAGGATGATAGGTATGTGTATAGGTGCGTAGGAGGTAAAGAAATGTTTTTTATTGCTTTTTTTTACTTTTAATAATAATTTTTATTTTGTAATTACTGTTGGCATACAATATTATATTAGTTTCAGGTGTACAACATAGTGATTATACATTTATATAACTTACAAAATGATCACCCCAATAAATCTAGTACCCCTCTGAAACTATACATAGCTATTATAATATTATTGACTATACTCCTTATGCCATACTTTACACCCCCTTGACTATTTTGTTAACTACCAATTTGTACTTCTTAATCCCTTTTCCCTTTGCATCCAGCCCTCCACCCTACTCTCATCTGACAACCATCAAAATGTTCTCTGTATCTATGACTTTGTTTCTGTTTTGTGTTTGTTTGTATTGTTCTTTAGATTCCACATATAAATGAAATCATATGGCATTTGTTTTACTCTCTCTGGCTTATTCTACTCAGCACAATACCTTCTGGGTCCAATCACATTGTTGTAGATGGCAGGATTTCATTCATTTTTCATGGTTGAGTAATATTCTATTATATATGTATCACTTCTTCTTTAACCGTTGATGGACACCCAAGTTACCTCCATTTCTTGGCTACTGTAAATAATCCTGCAATGAATATATAGATTCACATGTCTCTTCAAAGTACTATTTTGGTTTTCTTCAAATAAATACCTAGAAGTGAGATTACTGGTCCTTCTTTGTCTCTTGTTATAGCCTTTGTTTTAAAGTCTGTTTTGTCTTGTATAAGTATTGCTACTCCAGCTTTGTTTGTATGTTTCCATTTTCATGAAACATCTTTATCTATCTCTTTACATTCAGTTTGTGTGTCTTTCAATTCGAAGTGAGTCTCTTGTAGGTAGCATATGTAAGAGTCTTGTTTTCTTATCCATTCAGCCACTCTATCTTTTGACTGGAGCATTTAATCCATTTACATTTAATGTAATTATTGATAGATTATGTAGTTATTGCCATTTTATTATTCATATTTTATCTTTCTTCTTCTTCTTCTTAAAGTTTCTTTAACATTTCTTATACTGCTGGTTTGTTGGTAATGAACTCCTTTAGCTTTTTCTTGTCTAGGGAGCTCTTTATCTGCCTTTCAATTCTAAATGATAGCTTTGCTGGATAGAGGAATCTTGGTTGTAGGTCCTTACTTTTCATCACTTTGAAAATTTCATGCTAATCCCTTCTGGTCTGCAAAGTTTCTGTTGAGAAATCAGTTGACAGTCTTATGAGAGCTCCCATGTAGGTTACTAACTGCTTTTGCTTTTAAGATTCTTTGTCTTTAACTTTTGGCATTTTAATTATGACGTGTCTTGATGTGAGCCTCTTTGGGTTCATCTTGTCTGGGACTCTCTGTGCTTCCTGGGCTTGCATGTCTAGTTCCTTGACCAGGTTAGGGAAATTTTCTGTCATAATTTCTTGAAATACGTTTTCGATTCCTTGCTCTCTCTTTTTCTTCTGATACCCCTATGATGCAAATGTTGGTACATTTGATGATGTCCCAGAGGTCCCTTAAACTATTCTCATTTTTTTCAATTTTTTTTCTTGTTGCTGTTGTGATTAGGTGTTTTCTGCTACCTTCTCTTCTAAACCACTGATTTGATCCTCTGCTTCATTTAATCTAATGTTGATTCCCTCTAACACAGGGGTCCTCAACCCCTGAGCTGTGAACTGGTAATAGTCTGTGGCCTGTTAGGAACTGGGCCGCACAGGAGGAGGTGAACGGTGAGCAAGTAAGCAAAGCTTCGTCTGTGTTTGCCGCTGCCCCCCAGTGCTAGCATCGCCACCTCAGCTCCACCTCAGATCATCAAGCATTAGATTCTCATAGGAGCACCAGTCCCTGCTGCTCTAATGTATGCTTCATTTCAGTTATTGTATTCTCCATTTCTGACTGGTTATTTTTTGTCTTCTATCTCCATTTTTGTGTTTTCTATCTCTTTGTTAAAGTTCTCACTGAGTTCTTCTACTCTTCTCCTAAGTTCCTTGAGCATCCTTATAACCAGTATTTTGAATTCTGCAACTGGTAGATTGCTTGTCTCCATTTTGTTTAGTTCTTTCTCTGGAGCTTTGTTTAGTTTTTTCATTTGAGACATGTTTTTTGTCTCCCCATTTTGTCTGCCTCCTTGTATTTTTTTGTATGTATTAAGTAGAGCAGCTAGGTCTCATGGTCTTAGTAGACTGACATTATGTTGTAGGTGTCTTGTGGAGCCCAGTGGTTCAGTCTCCCTGGTCACCACCAGACCTGGGGCTTCAGGTGTGTCCTTTTTATGGGTTGTGTGTGCCCTCCTGATGTGGCTGAGCCTTGGTTGCTGTTTGCATGTCAGTTTGATGGATTGGCCCTCAGGCTGATTGGTTGCGAAGACTGACCAGTGACAATAGTGGAAGAGCTATTGTGCAGGGGCTGACCCTACAGAGCTGGATTTGCCTTAGCAGGGCTCTGATGCCTTCCCAGTCTGCCCTTTGGGTGTGTAGTCCTCAGATGTGGCCTCAGTTGGTGCTCAGGCTTGGTTTGAAGGCAGTCACTGGGCAGGCTGGATCCTGGGAGGGGCTCTGCCACAGGCCATGTTCAGCTGTAGCCTGTGCCCTGCCCGGGGCCACCTGGCATGAGCCACCATGCAGTCTTCAGATAGCTGCCACCACACTGGGCTTAGAGGTGCCTCAAGAGGTAAAGCCGCAAACTGAGGCTGGCTGCCGTTAGTGCTGGGCTCGGAGCTGCTCTGCAAGAGGTACAAGACATGCCAACGCCAAGCATGCTTCTTGTTTAGATTTTTTGAGCCAAGACAGGCCGTTTATATGGAAAAGCCACTGGAAGTGGCTTGGGCGTGTACGCAAGTAGGGTGGGGTGGGGTCTCAGGGAATTTTTAGGGCAGGATGCGACCAGTATTAGTCAGGTTGATGGAGACTCAGATATGGCAGCCACCTCGTCTGCGCAGTAGAAGTGGGGAGGGCTGAACAAAGGAACAATGCCCTCTGCCAGCATTTCTGTCTGGGAGAAAGCTGTTCCTCCAGCCCTCACCCCAAAGCCAGACAATTTAGTTCCTCCCCTTATGTCCCTGGCACTTTTAGAGCTGTTGCTCCAGTGCTGGAGTTCAGAGTGAGTAAGTGAGTCAGCCAGCAAGTAAGTCCCTTAAAGAGGGATACCTGGGACTCCAACCATCCTCAGTCTCACACAACCACAATCTCCACTGGTTTTCACAGACAGAAGTTGTGGACACTTCTCTTGCAGGTACTAGAATCCCTAGCTAGAGAGTCTGGTGTGGGGCTGATATCCCTCACTTCTCCAGGGAGACCTCTGCAGTTGAGGTATCTCTCCTGATTTTTAACCACTACACACAGGTGTGAGATCAGCCTGTTTCACGACTCTGCCCCACCTAGTCTCAAGGGGGCCTCAATCGTATGTCCCCAGTTGTAGGACTTCTGTTCAGCAAGACTTCAGGCGACTCCAAATGGTGGCTATTCTATAGTTTAGTTGTAATTTTGAGGTGGTCATGAGAGGAGGCGAGCACAACATTTACCTACTCCACCATCTTGGCTGGAAGTGTTTCTATTGCTCTCTTTTTATTTGGATTAAATTAAGAATTTCTCATTCCTTTTACCCTTAATTTCTTTTTTAAAACTTTGTTGAGATATAATTCACATATCACACAATTTGTCCACTTAAACTGTACTACAAGTGCTCCCAACTCGGCACTGCCACCATCTTCCTGGAGGAAAGAGCCAGAGGCAAAGGCTCCCTTTCCCGCCGTTGCTGCATACTCTTACTGCCATCTGCCCTCCTTCTACCACCTCTCTTATCCTCAGCAGTCACATACTTCTTTCTAAAGAAACTCCCTTCCCCTCGCTCTAGTTACCTATAAAGTGAAGAATCACATCACCTGTTCCACTCTTATCAGCATAAGGAAACCAAGCTCATAAGATTGATGAAACTTCACTAAAGATGTCTAAGCAACAACTAACTCAGTTTAAATCCAGAAACTCCTATGTTGTATTTGCAAATCTTGCCAACCAAGTTCGCCAAAAATCAGTGAAAAAAAAGTTTTGAGTTCACACTAATGGTGGTCGGTGGTCTATGAATCAGGTCTAGGAGAATTCTCATAAACAGCCTATTCCTGACTGATCTCTACCCAGAAAGAATCATACTTGGAGCTGCAGAGAAAATTGAAAGGACTGTCCAAATTGAAGCTTCAACTGTTGAGACTAAAGAGCAAGGGGTCAAGCCGCACCTGACAGTGGTGGACACATTTGGCTATGGTGACACTATCGACTGCAGGAATTGTTTTAAGACAATTATCTCCTACATGATGAGAGTGGTTTGAACAGACAGCACGTAATTGATAACAGGTGCACTGCTACTTTTACTTCATTTCACCCTTTGGACATGGACTTAAGCCCTTAGATGTCGCATTTATGAAAGTCATACACAATAAGGTCAAGATTATGCCTGTCATTGCAAAAGCCGACACTCTCTGAAGGAATGAAAGTGCTTCAAGGAAAGGATTCTGGATGCAATTGAAGAACATTATGTCAAAATCTATCATTTGCCTGATGCAGAATCAGATGAAGATGAGGACTTTAAAGAGCAGAAGCCTAGGCTTCTCAAGGCCAATATCCCATCCTCTGTGGTTATATCCATTCAGCTGATCCATGCCAAAGGCAAGAATGTCAAAGGTCACCTCTACCTGTGGGGTGTCATGAAGGCGGAGAACCCAGAGTACAATCACTTTCTGAAGCTGAGGACAGTGCTCATCACTCACATGCAGGACCTCCACGAGGTGACCCAGGACATTCACTATGAGGATCTCCATTCTGATAAGTTCAAACAAAGTGACAGAAAAGTGGAAAATGAGGACATGAGTAAAGACCAGAAATGGAATTCAGAGATGCTAGTCACTCTCTGCTGGTCACTTAAACCTAGGACTTGTAAACCCAATAGCCATGGGGAAGCTCTATATAGTCAAGTTCATGGAAAGGTAGAGAAGTCAGAATTGCAAAGTGAAGACTGAAGTGGATATGGAAAGACAGAAGACTACATGGACTGAGAGGGTAATTAAAAGAAAAAAAGAACTACCTTGATTTCTGAAGACTTTCCAGTTCATGGCTTTAGTCTCTCCTGAAACCTGGCTATACTTACTGACCTTGTGTTCCATGAAACTCCCTATATCCTCTAATAAGCCCTCCTCATTCCTTAAACAAATATGAAATCAAAGTGAATCAGAGATTTAAGTGTATAATGTAAAAATATAAAACTTTTTGAAGAGGACATAGGAGAAAATCTTTGTGGCCTGAGTTAGAGGAAGAGTTGTTAAATATGACATCAAAAGTCAATCCATTAAAACATAGATAAATTGAACTTTTTAAAAATTAAGAACTTCTGCTCCATGAAAAAAAAAAAACACCTTGTTAAGAGGATAAGACGAGCCATGAAAAAATATTTGCAAATCCCAGTTCAACAAAGGACTCATATACAGAATACATAAAGAATACTCCAGCAGTTTTGAAACGGGCTTGCCACCAGAACACAAGTGTTGTGAAAACCACTGCTAAATCTTAGCCAAAATGAGAAAGGAAAAGACTCACATCAACATGGTCATTGGACACATAGATTCCGATGAGTTAACTACAATTGGTAATCTGATCTACAAATGCAGTGATATTGACAAAAGAACCATCAAAATATTTGAGAAGGAAGCTGCTGAGATGGGGAAGAGCTCCTTCAAATATGCCTGGGTCTTGGATAAACTAAAAGTTGAACATGAGCGTGGTATCACCACTGATATCTCCCTGTGGAAATTCAAGACCAGCAAGTACTTCGTGACCATCATTGATGCCTCAGGGCACAAATATTATTAAAAACATAATTACAAGCACATCTCAGGCTGATTTGCTGTCCTGATTGATACTGATGTTGGTGAATTTGAAGCAGGTATCTCCAAGAGTGGGCAGGCTCATGAGCATGCCCTTCTGGCTTACATACTGGGTGTAAAACAACTAATTGTTGGTGTTAACAAGATGGGTTTCACTGAGTCACCTTACAGCCAGAAGAGATACAAGGAAATCGTTAAGGAAATCAGCACCACATCAAGAAAACTGGCTACAACCCTGACACAATAGCATTTTGGCTGGAATGGAAACAACATGCTGGAGCCAATTGCTAACATGCCTTGGTGCAAGGAATGGAAAGTCACCCATAAAGATGGCAATGCCAGTGGAACCACGCTACTTGAAGCTCTGGATTGCATCCTGCCACCAACTTGTCTGACTGACAAGCCTTTGCATCTGCCACTCCAGGATATCTACAAAATTAGTAGTACTGGTACTGTCTCTTTGAGCTGAGTGGAGACTGGTGTTCTCAAACTTGGCATGGTTCTCAAACTTTGCTCCAGTCAACGTTACAACTGCAGCAAAGTCTGTTGAGATGCACCATGAAGCTTTGAGTGAAGCTCTCCTGGGGACAATGTGGGTTTCAATGTCAAGAATGTGTCTGTCAAAGATTTTCACTGTGGCCAATGGGGCCGGTGACAGCAAAAATAACCCACCAGACTTAATTGACAAGATATCTTCTGAGAAGACTCATGGAGAGTCAGATTATTCAAAAAGGCAAAACAGGGGTGAGGATGAAGATGGTGGACTGGATAAAAGCAGGATTCGTTTCCTCCCAGGTTCGCATTGAAATTACAACCAAATTATCAAATGATCAATGTGGAGAATCACCTGAAGTCTAGCTGATGGTAAGCTTACATCTGATAATATAAAGAAGCCACATCGAAGCAGGTAGGAGGGGCAAAGTCGAGAATCAGGCTGGACCCACTCCCACAGGTGGTGGAGGATCACTGGGAGAGAGAGCAAGGCTGCAGAAGCTCTCCTGAAGGAGAGAGCGGTCCTGGTCTCATTCGGAGACTCACCAGCCCAGGGTACCAGCCCAGGGAAGAGGATATTTCAATAACTCTGACTGTAAAAAACAGAGGGGATTCTGGCCATCTGGGTGAGATGAAAGGAGAATGAAACCCCAGATGCCCCTTTGAAGGACCAGCGCACAGGATTTCTGACCTCTGGACTCTCACCCAGCAGTGGGTCAGAGGCTCGCGTGGGATTCATTCTGAGAAAGTCTGCATTACCTGGCGCCAGAACGAGGGCGGGAAGGGCAGGCACCAATGTGCCTTAGTTTGGTCCCTCTACCAGGCAATCTACAGACTGAGCCCGCTTGACTGTGCAGACCCCTCCCACAGAGCCATTAAGAAGCGCTGGCCAGAGGGGATCAGCCTGCTCGTCCCAGCCAGCAGATTATCCGGGGCATTTGTTACTGGATGGCTGCCAAGCCCTGCTTTTATTCAAGGCCAAGTATTCCCAGCGGGCTGAGAGCTGCATTTCCGGATAGGGTCAGGGAGATCACTGCTGTCAACATGAACTTGGGCTAATCTCAGGGTTCTGTGGGCCAGTCCCAGACAACGACTGGTCTTGCTGCGATCTGGAACTTCTGAGGGAACTCATGAACAGTTACCAAAGTTGCAGCAAGACTGAGGCTGTATTGATCTGACTGCCATTGTCTCTCCGAGACCCTACTCCAACCTACCCGCAAGTTGCTCCAGTCAGCCCATTGACAGTGAATTGCCACAGCCCTGCCCCTCCCCTTCCCTTATCTCCTAGTCCACACTGGCAACAAACTTTGGCTGACACAGGGTGGGCATTGCACGGAAATCAGTGGCAGGTAGACCTTTGCTTCCTGCAAGAGTTGTAATATTGTGTCCAGGAAGTGTAGGGTTCTGTGGGACCACCTCAGACGGCAGCTGGTCTCACTGTGATCTGTGACTACAGTGGGAACTCCCAGGCACAGAAGTTGCAGCAAAACTGAGGCTGTATTGGCCTGACAGACCTTGTCTCCCTGAGATCCCACTTCATCCAAGCCACAAAGTGCCTGCATCCCATTGACAGGCAGCCTCCTGTGCCCTGTTTGGCTCTAGGGTAATGCAGTCAGCGCAGGCAACAGACCTTGGTTAACACAGTGAGTGCTTTTTGAGGAAAACAGCTGTGGACAGACACTGCTGCCTGTACAAGCTGCAATATCTTGTGAGGGGATTGCAGAGGTCTGTATTGGCCTGACAGCCCTTGACTTCCTGACCTCCTGTCCCATCCAATACACATAGTGCCCACTGCACATTGATAGGCAGCTGCCCCTGCCCTGGGGTGGCACATTTAGGCCCAAGGTGGACAGCAGCTGACTATCCTATGAGTAGAAACTTATACAGGGAGCCACAGAGACAGCGTGGGCATGTAAACTGACACTGCAGTGGCAGAGGGAAATTTACTCACTAGACCCAGGAGATTCCTGGGGTCTCTGCGCCACCTAACATGCATATCACCCAGAGGCTCATCCAGTTTCAGAGACTTACAGGCAACTGACAGGCAATGTTAGGCCTTGAGGAGCACTGGTCCCTCTGCTAAACTGCCATATGTCAGGGACAAGGGATAGCCGGCTGGTGTCTACAGCGTTGCCACAAATAAATCCAGCATAGGCAACAACCATTTGCAGATCGCTTTGCAGTTCTCACCAGGTAGCCCTGAGGAATCAAAGCAGCAGCTGACCTTGCCTGTGGGGGAGCTGCTCCCAAGGGGCTACAAAACCAATGCATCTGGAGGCTGGCACCAGAACACGATGGAGCAACACCCGACTAGTCCCATTAGTGCTACACACAAAGGGTGGTTGCAACAAGTACACAAGCTTGCTAGGGCAAATCCCACTCAGTGGAGTCAGCCCACACACAACAACTCTTACCCTGTGGGTATATCCAATGCCCACAATTAGTCAGCCTGAGCGTTAATCCCATCCACTGGTCTAATAACAGCAATAAATGCTTGGTGACAACAGAAGATCATGCACAACCCACACAAAAATCACAACCAGAGCCCCCAGCATACAGGATCAGGGAGAGTGTGCAACTGGGCCACACAGGACACTTTCCACATTAGGCCATCTGGCCAAGGCTGAGAGATGAAACAAATATTCCTGACACATAGAAATGAACACAGAGAGGCTAATAAAAAGAGAAAACAAAGAAACATGCCACAAATGAAACAACAGGAGAAAACTCCAGAAGACAAGCTAAAGAAAATGGAGGCAAGCAACCTACCAGAGACAGAGTTCAAAATAATGGTTATAAGGATGCTCAATGAATTTATGGGGAGAATGGATGAGCACAATGAGAACATCAAAGAGAGATAATAAGCATAAAAATGTACATAGAAACCATAAAAAAGAACTTGACAGAAATGAGGAATACAATAACTTAAATGAAGAAGACACTAGAAGGATTCAACGGTAGATTAGATGAAGCAGAAGATCGAATCAGCATATTGGAAGACAAGGTAGCAGAATACACCCAGTCAGAACAACAAAAAGAAGAAAGGATTTTAAAAAATGAAGATAGATTAAGAGACCTCTGGGACGACATGAAGTGTAAAAACTTCCCTAACCTGGCAAAGGAATTACACTTACAAGTTCAGGAAGCCCAAAGAGTCCCAAACAAGAGGAATTCAAACAGACCTACACCAAGATACATCATAATTAAAATGCCAAATGTCAAAGACAAAGAGAATTTCTTAAAAGCAGCAAGAGAAAGGCAGCTAGTTACTTACAAGAATATCCCTATAAGAATGTCTGCAGACTTTTCAATGGAAACTTTGAAGGCCAGAAGAGACTGGCAAGAAATAGTCAACGTTATGAAAAACGAGAATCTACAACCACAAATATTCTACCAGCAAGGCTTTCAATTAAAATGGAAGGTGAAATAAAGAGCTTCCCAGACAGGAAAAAGCTTAAAGAATTCATCATCAATAAGCCAGCATTAGAAGAAATGTGAAAGGATCTTCTGTAAAAAGAGAAGGGGTACAAAAGGAAATAGAAATAACAAATATGAATAATAAAAAGAGAGTAACTATGTACCTATCAGTAACCACTTTTAATGTAAACGGATTAAATGCTCCAATCAAAAGACATACGGTAAATGAGTGGATAAGAAAACAAGACCAATGCATATGCTATCTGCAAGAGACCCAATTCAGATCAAATGAAACTCACAGACTGAAAGTAAAGGGAATGGGAAGAGATATTTCACGCAAATGGAAAAGGAATTTAAAAAAGCCAGGATAGCAATACTTATATCAGGTAAAATAGATTTTAAAACAAAAGATATAAAATGCTAAATATACATATATATATTTGTATATAGTATAAAAATGAATAAACTGGCATTAAAAAAATAAAAATAAATAAAACAAAAGCTATAATAGGAAACAAAAATGGGCATTACATAATGATAAAGGGATCGATAAATCAAGAGGACATAACCCTAGTAAACATATATGCACCCAACATAGGAGCACCTATATACATAAAGCAATTATCGACTGACATAAAAAGAGAGATCAATAGTAATACACTCATAGTAGGAGACTTTAACACCCCATTGACACCAATGGAAATATCTTCCAGGCAAAGAATCAACAAGGAAACAATGGGCCTAAAAGACACACTAGAACAGATGAATTTCATAGATATTTTCAGAGCATTTTACCCCAAAGCAGCAAAATATACATTTTTCTCAAGTCACATTGAACATTATCCAGAATAGACCACATGTTAGGACACAAATCAAGTCTCAATACATTTAAGAAGACTGAAATCATATCAACCATCTTCTCTGATCACAATGGTATGAAACTAGATATCAACTACAAGAAAAAAAAACTGGAAAATACACAAATACATGGAGGCCAAATAACATGCTACTAAACAATGAATGGGTTATTAATGAGATCAAGGAAGAAATCAAAAGATACTTAGAGACAAATGAAAATAAAACCTCAATGACTCAAAATCTATGGGACACAGCAAAAGCAGTCCTAACAGGGAAATTCATACAATACAGGCCTACCTCAAGAAACAAGAAAAAGGTCAGTAAACAATCTAACCTTACAATTTAAAGAACTAGAAAAAGAACAGCAAACGAAGCTCAAATTGAATCGAAGGAAGGAAATAATAAAGATCAGAGTGGAAATAAATGAAATAGAGTCTAATAAAACAATACAAAAGATTAATGAAACCAAGAACTGGTCCTTTGAAAGGATAAACAAAATTGACAGACCCTTAGACAGACTCATCATGGAATAAAGAGAGAGGACTCAAATAAATAAAATCAGAAATGAAAGAGGAAAATAAACATAGACTCCACAGAAATACAATGGATCATAAGAAAATACTATGAGCAATTATATGCCAACAAATTGGACAATCTGGAAGAAATGGACACATTCCTAGAAACAATCTCCCAAGACTGAGTCAAGAAGAAACCGAAAATCTGAACTGACTGATTACTACCAATGAAATAGAATCAGTAATCAAAAACCTCCCAAAAAAAAGTCCTGGACCAGATGGCTTCATAGGCGAATTTTACCAAACATTCAAAGAAGAATTATCACCTATTCTTCTGAAACTATTCCAAAAAATTCAAGAAGAGAGAAGGCTCCCTAACTCCTTTATGAGGCCACCATTACCTTGATTCTAAAACCAGGCAAAGACATATGAAATGTTCATATGGTTTTTATCTTTCGATTTGTTAACGTGGTGTATCATATTAATTGATTTGTGGATCTTGTACCAAACTTGCATCCCAGGAATAAAGCAGGTTACAAAATAAATATTCAGAAGTCAGTGGCATTTTTATACACCAATCATGAACTTTCAGAAAGAGAAATTAAGAAAACAATCCCATTTACAATTACGCTGAAAATTATCAGATACCTGGGAATCAAATTAACCAAGGAGGTAAAAGACCTGTTTTCAGAAAATTATGTCATTGAAAAAAGAAATTGAAGAAGATACAAATAAGTGGAAGCGTATACCGTGTTCATGGGTAGGAAGAATCAACATTGTTAAAATGGCCATTCTACCCAAAGCAATCTATAGATTCAATGCAATTCCTATCAAAATACCAATGGCATTTTTCAGAGAGCTGGAACAAATAATCCTAAAATTTATACGAAGCCAGAAAATAAAACCCAAATAACCACAGCAATCTTGAGAAAGAAGAACAAAGATGGAGGTATCACACTACCACCTGATATCAAACTATACTACAAGGCGACAGTAATCAATACAGCATGGTACTAGCATAAATACAGACATATTGATCAATGGAACACAATAGAGAGCCCAGAAATAAATAAATGTATATATACTCACTTAATATATGACAAAGGAGCTAAGAATGTACAATGGTGTAAAGACAGTCTCTTCAATAAATGGCGTTGGGAAAATTGGACAAATACATGCAAAAAAAAAAGAAGCTTGACCATCTTCTTACACTATATACAAGAATAGACTCAAAATAGATTAAAGACTTAAATGTAAGACCCCCAAACCATAAGATTTCTAGAAGAAAACATAGATAGTAAACTCTCTGATATTACTAACACGAATTTCATTTTGAATATATCTCCCTGGGCCAGGGAAACAAAAGACCTGTCAGAATGGCTATCATCAATAAATCAAAAAATAACAAGTGTTGGCAAGGATGCAGAGAAAAGGGAACCCCCATACATTGTTGGTGGGATTGCGATTAGTACAGCTGCTGTGGAAAACAGTATGGAGGTTTCTCAAAAAATTAAAAATGGGTCTACCTTTTGACCCAGAAATTGCAAGAAAAGTAAAACAATATTTGTAAAGATCTATGCACCCCAATATTCATGGCAGTACAATTTACAATAGTCAAGATGTGGAAGCAACCTAAATGCCCATCAACAGATGACTGGATAAAGAAGTTATTGTTTATATATACAATGGAATATTACTCAGCCATTAAAAATAATGAAATCCTACCATTTGCAACGACATGGATGGACTTAGAGGTTATGCTGAGTGAAATAAGTCAGACAGAGAAAGACAAATACCATATGATTTCACTTATATGCAGAATCTAAGGAATGAAAAGAACAAACTAATCAAAAACAGACTCACAAATATAGTGGGCAATTTGGTGATGGACAGAGGGGAGAGGGATTGGGGGTTGGGAGAATGGGGTGAAGGGTTAAAAAAGTACAAATTAGTAATTGATAGATGGTCACGAGTATGGGGAGCATGGCATAGGGAATACAATTAGCATTAATATATTAGCTAGGTGGAGAGCCAGGTGAGGGAAGGAGCAATTGTGGTGATCATTTTCTGAACTATATAGATGTCTAACCAATGTACTGTATACTTGAAACTAATTAAAATAAATATTTTTTTTAAAAGGCAAAACACCTCCAAAGTGATGTGGGAGAAAATAAAATGAAAGCCTGTTATGCCGACATAAGAACTCTATGATATCTTGGTAAGAGAAAAAAGCAAGTTGGAAAACATATGCATAGTAAGAACAATTTATGTAGAAATTTCAAACCCACAAAACTATGTATTTCTAT
This sequence comes from Pteropus vampyrus, assembly GCF_000151845.1. Classification (NCBI taxonomy): domain Eukaryota; kingdom Metazoa; phylum Chordata; class Mammalia; order Chiroptera; family Pteropodidae; genus Pteropus; species Pteropus vampyrus. The sequence goes on from NW_011889751.1 coordinate 291,633, forward strand.
AGGTAAATATATATGTATATAACTGCATAAGGAAAAGGTTATTAAAGAGTATACACTAGAGAGCAATAGTTACCATCTGGGAGAGGGGTGCCCCAGGGCCTTTTCACAATATCTGTATTTGTTATTCTTTTTCTTAGAATATATTGTTATTTATATAACTAAATACAAAATGAAGAACTTTCAGGGGGAAAAAATGACCCACCAATGGAAGCAGCTGGCTTCACGGCTCAGGTGATTATACTGAACCATCCAGGCCAACTCAGTGGCAGATATGCACCTGTACTGGATTGTCACACAGCTCACACTGCTTGAAAATTTGTGGAGCTGAAGGATATTGATTTGTTGTTCTGAGAAAAAGCTGGAAGATGGCCCAAAATTTTTGAAATCTGGTGATGCTGCCATCATTGATATGGTTTCTGGCAAGCCTATGTGTATTGAGGGCTTCTCTGACTACCCTCTGGGCTGTTTTGCTGTCATGACATGAGACAGATAGTTGCTGTGGGTATCATCAAAGCAGTGGAGAAAAAGACAGCTGGAGCTAGCAAGGTAATCAAGTTTGCCCAGAAAGGTCAGAAGGTTAAATAAATATTATCCCCAATACCTGCCACCCCAGTCTTAATCAGTGGTAGAAGAATGTCTCAGAAATGTTTGTCTCAATTGGCCATTTAAGCTTAATGGTAAAAGACTGGTTAATGATTACAACACATTGTAAAATCTTCAGAAGTAAAGGAGAATGTTTTGTGGACCATTTGGTTTTGTGCGTGTGTAGTAGTTTTTAAGTTATTAGTTTTTAAAATCAGTACTTTTTAATGGAAATAGCTTGACCAAAAACCTGTTACAGAATTTTGAGATCCCGTTAAAACAAAGTTTAATGAGAAAAAAAAAGAACGCTAAATTCAACAGTAAAAATAAATCTTATTTGAAAATTGGCAAAAGATTTAACAGACACTTCACCAAAGAAGATGATATAGATCTAAAAACACATGAAAGGGTGTTCAACATCACTAGTCACTAGTGAAATACAAATTAAAATTATAATGAGATATCACTACACATCTATTAGAATGGCTAACATGAAAAATATTGACAATACTAAGTGCTGACCAGCGTATGATGCAATTGGGACTCTCATACATTTCTGGTGGGAAATGAAAACTGGTAGAGCTACTCTGAAAACTGGTAGAGTTAGTCTGGCATTTCTTACCCTAAGACCCAACAATTGTACTCCCAGGTATTTATCTTAGAGAATCGTAAACTTATGTTCACAAAAAGAAAACCTGCACATGAATATTTATAGGAGCTTTATGTGTCATAGCCCAAAACTGGAAACAATTCAATGTCCTTCAATGGGTGAAATGATTAAACAAATTGTAATACATCCATACAATGAATTACTACTCAGCAATAAAAAGAAGCAAATTACTGATGCAGGAAACAACAGGGATAGATCTCCAGGAACTTATGCTGAGTGAAAGTTAATCTCAAAAGTTTACATACTTTGTGATTCCATTCATATAACATTCTCAAAATGACAAAATGATAGAGGTGGAGAACAGCTAAGAACAGATAGGGAAGGAAAGAGAGTGTAATTATAAAGTGGCAGCACAGGGAGTTCCTTTGTTGTGAGAGAACACTTCTGTCTCTTGATAATGGAGAGAGTTAGATCCATCTGCATATGTGATAAAATGTAATAGAATTATACACAAAGACATAGCAAAAAAATGAGTAATGCAAAAACTGGTAAAATCTGAATAAGAGCTGTAGTCTAGATAAGTATATTGAGCCAATTCATTTCTTAGTTTTGATATGCACTTTAATTATTTAAAATGTCGCCATTAGGAGAAGCTGGGTAAGGGGACACAGGACCACTCTGTGCTAATTTTGCAACTTCTCGTGAATCCATAACAATCAAGAAATTAAAAGTTTTTAAAAAGAAAAAATCCTAGAGTTGCCTAGTTAAAGCTACCCCCTAATGTTCTAACACTCACATGTTCCTTGTTTGCTAAAGACTATTTGCCCAAGGATGACTTTCCAGAATATAAACTTTGTCACTGGTGTCCAAACAGAGCCCTTGATCTTGAGGAACTACCACACTTAAGAAATGGAACACTGAATGTTTGGACAAATTCTTTCTCCTAAAACAAAGGTTTTTAATCTGGAGTTCATGGACCAGGTTTTTCAAGTCTGTCAAAGTCCTCTTAGATATTTTAGAATGGTGTTTTTATGTTTGTTTAGAAGCTATACACATATATGACAAAATATTTGTAAAGTACTTATAATTTAAAAATAAAAGCTCACTGGTTCCAGGACTCAAGTATTTCTATCCAAATGTAATTTTACTTTTGACAGTTTTTGTGTATTCTTCCAGGAAAAAAAAAAGACACAAATGGTAGCAGACTATATTTACAGTTCCTTGCTTTTTACACTTAACAATACATCATTGAGATCATTTCACATCAGCACTGCAGCTCTATCCCTTGCTTTTAAATAGCTGCTTAATGTTCTTACTATTAATAGATAAACCACCATTTATTTAATCAAACTTTAATGATGGACGCTTAGTTTTTTGCCATTTTAAAAAATTCTGCAGTAAACATCCTTATATACTTATGTCATGACATGCTTATTTACCATATAACCGTATGGTAAATTCCTAGCAGTGCTATTCTTAGGTCAAGGATACATGCATGGTCAATGCCGATGCACACTGCAAAACTGCCTTTAAAGAATCTGTACTAATCTTCTGCCAACAGTGGAAAATATCACCTATTTCTCCTTATACTTGCCAAACATGAGCATTGTAAAATTTCTAAATTTTCTGGCCATTCTGAGAGATAACAAATAGTATCACCTGTTTATTGCTGGAGACAACTTACTTGATTATGATTCTTCTGCAGTCTCTAACTTGTCTTTTTTCCGTTGTCACTTATTTTTAAATAAATAATTGTATTTCTTTTTATTACACAAGTAATAAATAACATTAATTGTAAAAAGAAACATGAAACAATACAGAAGTATAGTGAGTAAAAAAGAGAAAGCCCCTCTTCTCCTCCCCAACTCTATCATCTCCACTTTCCTTCTCAGAGCTGCAGAGACAATGCTGTGAGCCCATGAGTTTCACTTTGCTAAATGCAAATGTATCAGGTACTCATTCTGATTCCTCTATTTGGGATTGGAATGCTTGTGACAGGGGCACAGCTGAGGTTCAGCTTTAGAATATCCATGAAGAAGGGGTTTGCTGAGCACTTCGATGGTAATAAAGACCACAGAGAAAATAGCTAAATGTATGTGGGGAAAATGACTAAACAATTTATGTGAACAAAATGGCTTTAAAGTCCTTTAAAAGCTTTAGAGACATCATTTCCCTGCAACAAACATGCAAATGATAAATAATGTGTTTATTAAATCCAAATCCAGAAGCACTTCAAGGAACCAAAGCTTAGTTAATTTATGTCCTATATGTTATGAAAGCATTGAGATGATATTTAAATAGAGGAGAGAGGAAATCAGTAAGACAAAGGCAGAGTCTACATGTCTAGAGACAGAGAGATAAATTGTTTGAGCTTTCGTTTCTCCAAATCAAATGGTAATAATTATAAAATATCTAGCTCATATAGCTATTGTAATCAATAATAATCTATGTAAAGTGCTTAGCACAAAGTTAGGCATAGAGTAAGTACTCAATAAATGATAGCTACTCTTAGCTATTCCTAAAAGCTTTCCTTGGAAGAGGGAAAGTATTGTGAATGAGAAGCACGGAATAATCAAAGCTTGAATTCTAGAATGGGGATGATGTGCTTAGAAGGACAGTGATAAGCTCTGACTAGAAGTAGAAAATTTGTATAGTAGATGAAGAAGGAATGATTGCGGGAAAATGGAGATATTTTAGGCAAAATCATTGTGAAAAGTGGGCAGAACAGTTTGGGATGGGGAAATCAGGGGAGGGGGGTATGATAGGAGGCAGTGGCAGCACAGGAGAGAGATAAGGGATATGCTAACACAGGAGGAACCGTATGGCAAAAACATCATACATTAAAATAAATGGACAAAGAAATATGGTATATACATACAACAGATACTATTCAGCCTTAATAAAATAAATTCGGTAATATGCAAACAACATGGATAAATCTTGAGGACATTATATTAAATAAAATTAGCTAGACACAGAAAGACAAATGCTACATGATTCCAACTATGTGAGGCCTCTAAAACAGTCAAATTCATAGAATCGAAGAGCAGAATGGTGGTTGTCAGGGGCTGGGGGAGGGATAAATGGAGAGTTACTAATTAATGGGCATAAAGTTTCAGTTAAGTAAAATGAATAAGTTCTAGAGATCTACTGTAAGATATTGTACTTATAGTCAAAAATAATGTATTGTATACTTACAAATTTATTAAAAAGGTAGACATCATGTTAATTGTTATTACTACAATAAATTAAAAGAATAAAAATTAAAAATAAAAGAATCCCCAGGGCTCGATGACTGACTATTTAAGGTACAGAGACAGAATGGAGAAAACTATACGTGTTTGTTGAATGGGTAGAGTTAGTTGGGACGAGGGGGATGGTTTTACTCTAGGTGGAGATCTGAGACTGGAAGTCTGCTCCCTACATATTGAGTATGTATGAAGTGACTACAGAAGACTACAATTAGTGAGGTTTGCCTAGAGGTAAAACCAACAAGGCCAAAGTCTTTGGGTCTCATTTCTGGAATTTCTGGCATCTAAACAGTTCCAATTCAAAATGGCTAAAAACTATTACACATAACCAGAGATGCTAATTTAGGAGCACTCACTAACCTCCTCAAACATTGTTTTTCACCTACAGATTTCATCACCAAGCCAAAACTTCAGTCCCATGCCTGTCGGACCAGGAGTTTGCTACATCAAGAAGGCTGCTGTAGTGGCCTGACTCCAAATGGCTCCATTTCAACCCATGGCTTCTCTGATCTCAGACTGGTTATAGTTCAGAGATCTAGACCCTTGTAACTCAGAGAGAGGTCCAAGGACCAGCAGCACTGATATTACCTGGGAGCTCATTAGAACTTTAGAATTTCAGGCTCTAACCCAGACCCACTGAATCGAAATCCGCATTTTAACAAGGCTCCCACATTAAAGTCTGAGAAACACTGACCTAGAGCATGGTTTTAGGGAGTCAGATAGTTTTAGAATTATTTGGAAGGGGTGAGAAAAATTACTTTAAATGTAAACGTAAAATAATGGTATGATGAGTCCCAATTTCAGAAATTAGAAAAATAACATATCATGGAATTGAGGAAACATGATAATTTCATATTTAATAAATATATCTGTTACTTTTGTAACCCAGGTAGATGATGATAATGGTTAACATTAACTTTCATTGAGCACTTAATTTCAGGTACTATTCCAAGTGCTTTCCAGATAAGATCTCATTTAACCTTCAAAATAATCTTAAGCCTCACAACAAACCTATGAGAAAGGTACTATTATCATCTCCGTTTAACAGATGAGGAAACTGAGGCACAAGATGTTTAATTGACTTGCCTGATTCACATAGCTAGTATTAGAGCCAAGTTTTTAATCTAGTATGTCTGACTGCAGAGACCACAGGCTTAAGTTCCATATGTCAATTGACAAATTTTCCCTATTCTAGATGTGGGAAGGTCAATGTTCTTGCCAAGATATCCATATTCTCAATGTCACTCGGTCACTTTGGACTTGAAGAACCCACCATTTCTGAACTACTCTGTATCACACTTACATTTTACCTCTTTTGGATGATTTTTTTCTTTTTTCTCTGAAGAAGTCCTTACATGAGATTCAGTCTCTTTTCCTTAATTTCCACTGAAATCACTCATAAAAGACATTTATTGCTTAGAGCAATGGAGGGGAATTGATACCATAATAATACAAAAACAAAAACAAAAAAAACCCTTAACTCTGAATATTTGATAACCTTGTCCTTAAAGTCATTTGTCCACATCCCTAATAGAAAATTTTCACTGTCTTCCTACCATCTTGCCCAACTCCTCAGGACTTCAATTTCCACATCACAGGATGCTTATTCAAGATATTTTCCTTAAAAAAGTGCCTGTCCCTCCCTAAGGGGGGCTCTAGTCCCAGCTATTAAAATTACAAATGTTTACCACTCTACATACAGATTTTTCATTTGTTTTGTTTTTCATAAAATGGAATTATATTGTACTTAATTTTCTGCAAATTGCTTCTTTCACTTAGTTATATTTATGACTGTCCTCATATACCAACCCATACCAATCTACCTTATTCTTTTTAGGATATAGAGCCTGTATAGCTGTACCATAATTCATTAATATACCAACCCATACCAATCTACCTTATTCTTTTTAGGATATAGAGCCTGTATAGCTGTACCATAATTCATTAATCACTCCTATATTGATGATATTTAGGTTATATCTATTTTTCCATGGTGCAAATAATGCTGAAATGAATATCTTCTTACATAAATCTTTGTGCAATTGTTTCTGTAGAAATGTCTCCCAGAAGAAGAATACCTGGGACAAAGGGTAGGTGCACTTACGATTTGGAAAGATCATGCCCAACTGACCTCTATAAAGGTTTTTATCAATTTACATGTCAATCTAGAGTACCTGGGGTGTCGTTTTCTCTGTATTCTTTCCAACCCTAGACATCAGTCTTTTTTAAATCTTAATTTATATTTATTTGGTTATGTGTGAGATCAAACAGCTTTTTATGTGTTTATTTGCCATTTGTGTTGTTTCTATGAATTGCTAGTGTTTATTTTTTGCTCACCCACTACACCCCTGCCATTCGTGTTTTGAACTGCACCCATCTTCAGTTCCCTCCAGATATCTCAGGCTCAAAATCATGCTCAAATTACACTTCCACCACTTGAGGCTTCAATCTCATTATTTTTTGAAATGTTCTATTTTATTTAATATATTTCTGTCATTCTTACTATGAAAAGCAAGCTGCTTTTTAAAAATCATTCTTTTTAAAAAGTCATTCTTTCAAAGACTATTGAATGAAGTGGAAAATATAGTGGACTGTTAATGAAACCATTCCTCAAAGAAGCTTGGAGAACTACAGTCCTACTTTTGTATAACCCATGAATGTTTTGTTGAAGTTGAAATCACAGTTGGAAAATAATTTGATGCCTCCCTTTTGGCATTTGTTATTGGATCATTATTAGCCTTGGGCTTTTCTCATCAGCCCAGGGTCCATTTGCATTTCCTGGCTCCCTGGACACAAATTCTGGCGTATGGCTTTTATCTATTGCTGTGCTTTAGTAAAGAAGGACTTGAAACTATGTCTTAAGGGAGTCACAGATTCTGGTTCACTCCTACCTGTTCCACAGAGCCACCATTTCCTATCATCTTCTCCAGGAAAGTTGAAGGTAAAAATATAGTTACTAAGCAGTCACATGGCCTGAGGCAAGCCCATAGGGGCAAAACTCCTTTGGGCTTGGATCCAGGGTCTGAGACACACTAGAGCTGGCTCAGAATACGCACACAGGCATGCATGCGTACGCATCGTGCGCGCGCGCGCGCGCACACACACACACACACACACACACACACACACTATTGGTTTTGTTTCTCTGGAGAACCCAACCGATACAGCAAGGAAATAAGAGTGGCCTCTTGCTATCAGCAAGCTAGGAACTGAGGCCTTCAGTCTGGCAGCCCACAAGGAATTGAATGCTACCAATAATCAAACTTGGACGTGAATTCTTCCCCAGTTGAACCTCAGATGAGGGCCCTGCCCTGGCCAGCACCTTGATTGCAGCCTTACAGAGAACCCAGCTAAGTTGTGCCGAGACTCCTGACACACAGAAACTCTGAGATAATAAATGTGTATTGTTTTAGGCTGCTAAGTTTGTGGTAATAGTGTTTCACACAGCAATATATAACTAATACAAGAAAGTATGAAAACATCTGACTATATAGTTAATCGTTATTTTTCCTTTCAAGGGCTCTCCTAGCTTCTAGCATGTCAGCCCCGTATAGTACTTCCTTAGCAGAAATATCCTATGGAAATGTTGAAGCATTGTGGTATCATAGAAAGAGGCTCAGGAGTCATAGAGACCTGGACTTAAATTCTACCTCTACCACTTCCTCCTATATATGTCACCTGGGGCAAGTCACTTTACCTTCACACCAGCATGACCTTCCCTTTCCTCATCTGACATAAAAGGGTTTAATAGCAGTATCTGTTTCTCAAGGTTGTTGTGGGAATTAAACGAAATAATAGATGTGAAGCATGGAGTCTAGTGCTTGAATGAGGGCGAGCACTTGATACAGGGACTTTTTTTTAGCATTTTATTTTATTGTATTATTAGTTTCAAGTATACAGTACATTGGTTAGGCATTTACATAGTTTATGAAACAATCCCCCTGATTACTCTATCACCGCTCTGGCTTTACACTAGCCATTACCTTACTGCTTACCTACTTACCTACTTACGGCATTCTCTATGCCGTTCTCCCCATCCACATGACCATCTATCAACTACTAATTTATACTTCTTTAACACTTCATCCCTTTCTCTCAGCCCCCAACCTCCCCTTCCCTCTAGCTGTCATCCTATATTTGTGAGTCTGTTTTCAATTTGTTTGGTTTTTTTGTTCCTTAGATTCCACATATAAGTGAAATCAAATGGTATTTATCTTTCTCCGACTTATTTCACTCAGCATAATAATCCCCTAAGCCCCACACCTACAAGCTCCTCTTTGAGCTTACCTCCCAGACGACTCTTCCACTACTCCTCCCCTCAAACCGTTGGCTCCCAACTCCCCCACTTCCTCTTCCTTTAACCTCTCAGCTCTGGATGAGTCCAGCTCAGATCTCTCAGAACCATCCTTCTCCCCACCTCACACACATTCTCAGACACGCTCTCAGGAGCCTGCTACTGTTTTTCCTTTAAGGGAAGTTGCAGGAGCCGAGGGTATAGTCTACATTAATGTCCCTTTCTCTTTGGCCAATCTCAAATTGAGAAAAAAGTTAGGGTCCTTCTCCACCGACCCCACCAATTATGTCAAGGAATTTGAATGTCTATCTCAATCCTATGATCTTACCTGGCATGACCCCTACATAATCCTTTCCTCCACTCTTTCTCCCAAAGAAAAAGAGAGAGTCTGGCTAACCGTTCAGGGTCAGGCTGATATCTTCCATCAGCAAGATAATCAACAGCCCATCCCAGACAAGATCCCCAGGCCACCGACACTGAAATCATATGGTAACTTGCCTCATAGCAGGGCTTCAAAAAGCAGCACACAGGCAGTTAACTATGAAAAACTCAAAGAGATCGGCCAAGGTCCAGATGAAAATCCCTCTTTTTTTTTGTCTCGCCTAATGGAGGCTCTCCAAAAATACACTAAACTAGACCCTTCCTCAACGGAAGGCCTCTTCTTCCTACATACTCATTTTATTTCTCAATCAGCTCCTGACATTAGACTCAAATTACAGAGGCTGGAAGATGGCCTTCAAACCTGACAAAGAAACCTCTTAAATGCTGCCTTTAAAGTTTTCAATAATAGAGATGAGAAAACAAAAAAATAAACACTTAAAAGGGATCAGGCCAAATGCCAGATGCTGGCAGCAGCTATCCAGGGTTCCCACAGAAATAAGCAAACTCCTAAGGGCAGAACCCTCAAGGCTCCTCCTGACCCCTGCTTTAAGTGTGGCAAGGAGGGACACTGGGCCAAAGGTTGCCTTAATCCTCCTCCTCCAGGCCCTTGTCCTCTACACTGCAGCAAGAAAGGTCACTGGAAAGTCGACTGTGACCTACCCCCTCAAGGGGTGGTCACATCTCTTCCTTCCAAAAAGTCGGAACTGGACCTCAGCCTACCCAGCCTTCTCGATCTTGCCAGTGAAGACTGAGGGTGCCTGGGCCATGTGGCCCCCATGCCTATCACTCTTTCGGAGCCAAGGGTAACTCTACTAGTTGCAGGTAAGCCAGTCTCCTTTCTTATTTTACGGGGGCCACATACTCAGCCTTACCTGAATTTGCAGGTCCTACCTGCCCCTCTCAAGTCTCCATTGTGGGGGTTGATGGTCTAATCTCCAACCCTTTAGCCACACTCTCCTTAAATTGTCTTTTACTTGGAATACCTTTCAGTCACTTGTTCCTAATCCCTCCTAAGTGTCCAATCCCAATCCTTGGTAGAGACATTTTACAAAAATTCAGAGCATCCCTTACTCTTCTCTCTCCCACCTTTAGTTCAGACCCATCCCTCCTTCTTCTCACTAAACCTGAACTGGATAAATTCTCCTTCCCAACTTCTCTAGTCATACCCAAGGTCTGGGATACCTCCACCCCTTCCACAGTGCAACCCCACTCTCCTATTCACATAAAACTAAAAGACTCTTCAATATACCCCTGTCAACCCCAATATCCCTTAACCTTAGAAAGCAGACGAGGCCTCCGACCCATTATACAATGCTTTCTAACCCAAAACCTCCTGAGACTCACTCATTCCCCATTAAACATCCCAATCCTGCCTTTCAAGAAGCCAGATGGCTCATATTGCTCGGTTCAAGACCTCCACATCACAAACCAGGCAGTACTCCCAACCCACCCGGTAGTACCCAACCCCTACAACCCTCCTATCCCTTATTCCCCCAGACACTTCCCATTTCATTGTAATTGACCTTAAAGATGCATTCTTCACCATTCCTCTACACCCAGATTCCCAAAATCTCCTTGTTTTTACCTGGACAGATCCTGTCACCCATCGGTCCCAACAACTTACCTAGACTGTCCTTCCCCAAGGTTTCTGGGATAGTCCTCACTTCTTTGGACAAGCCTTAACATCAGATCTAGCAAAACTAGATCACCATCCCAGCATTATTCCCCAATATGTAGATGATCTCCTCCTTTGTAGCCAGTCTTACTCTATCTCTTATAAACACACAGCTATTCTCCTAAATCATTTGGCTAAAAATAAATATCAAATCTCTCCCAAGAAGGCCCAACTTTCTTCCCCTCAAGTCATTTATCTCGGTCTTTCTATTACCCCACAACATCGTGCCATTACTTAGACAGAAAAGACCTCACTGCCTCCCTCTTACCTCCCACCTCAAAACAAGAGCTCCTGTCTTTCCTTGGTTTAGCAGAGTTTATTCGTATTTGGGTCCCTAACTTCAGCATTCTAGCTCACCCTTTATACCTGGCCTCTAAAGGTCCTCTGACTGAACCATTAGATCCTACCATCAATACTAGCCCTTACTTCTGGAAGTTACAGCCGGCCTTTATATCAACCCCAGCTCTTTCCCTTCCCAACATCTCCAAACATTTTACACTTTACACTATAGAAAAGGAAAGAATAGCACTTGGACTCTTAGGACAAGTCCAGGGACCCGACACTTGGGTAATTGCCTATCTATCAAAACAATTAGACACTACAGTCAGGGCTTGGCCAGCCTGCCTAAGAGCCCTGGTAGCGGCCACCCTTCTAACTCTTGTAAGTAAAAACCTCACATTCGGACAACTCATCATGGTTTATTCTTACATAACATCTCTAACCTCATAACACACAAAGCTACCCAAAATTTCCCTCCCTCTAGAATACAAACTTTTTAGATAATCTTTATTGAATCTCCCCTTGTTACCCTAGCCAAATGCCCTCCATTCAATCCCGTAACTCTTTTACCCATCCCCAACAAAAAGACTTCATGCTCTTGTATAGAAATTCTCAACCTTAAGACTCACTATTTCCCAAATATAACATACTTCTCTTTACCCAATGCCTTACACACTTGGTTTATTGATGGTAGTTCTTTCTCTCAGGATAGGAAAATGTTGGCAGGCTATGCAATAGTCTCTCTCATAGAGGTCATAGAATCTAGTCCCCTTCCTGTAGGGACTACCTCTCAAAAGGCAGAATTAATTGCCCTCACCAGAGGATTAACCTTAGCATCTGGACCAGAGGTTAACATCTATACAGATTCCAAATATGCCTTCCCTATTCTCCATTCACATGCCTCCATTTGAGAAGAAAGAGGATTTCTCACTACAAAAGCCTCTCCTATTACCAAAGCCCCCTTAATTCTTAAACTTCTTCAGGCTGCTTGTCTTCCCAAGGCAGCAGCAGTAGTTCACTGTGAGGGACACCAGGGAGGAAATGACCCCATCATACAGGGCAATGATAAGGCAGATACAGAAGCCAAAAGAGCAGTGCAGCAACCACCCTTTTCTTCCCAACTCTTAGCTATTCCTCATTTGATGCCATAGTACTTTCCTAAAGAGTATCATTCTCTCCTCAGGCTTGGAGTGGATAAGGAAGGCCCTCAGCTAAAGATGCAAGGCAGGTATATTTTACCACAGGGCCAACCTCAAAATATCCTGCAAGATATTCTTAACTCCTTATACATTGGATTTAAACCGCTGTTACAACTTAAACTCCTCATTATCTGCAATAACTTTAATGTTCTCCTTCAAGATATTATGAAAAATTGCTCTATCTTCTCCACAGTCTCTCCCCAAGGGTATCTACACCCTCCTTCCTTTCCCACTCATCAGGCTAAGGTCAGCATCCCTGGAAAGGATTGGCAAATTTACTTTACACACATGCTTGCATCAGGAAAGCCCGATATTTACTAGCCCTTGTAGACACCTTCTCTGGGTGGGTTGAGGTTTTCCCCACCACCTTTGAGAAGTCTGCTGAAGTGACCCAGGCATTGCTCAAAGACATTATTCCTCACTTTGGATTACCCGTCTTATTATAGTCAGATAATGACCCAGCCTTCATATCTCAAATAACACAGGAAATCAACTCCATCTTAGGTATTTAATGCAACCTACACACTCCTTATCGACCTCAGTCCTCAGGAAAAGATGAAAAAGCTAACTCTTTAATAAAAACCCAGTTAATTAAGCTTAGTCTAGAGATTAAGGAACCCCTTGCTCTCATGCGCATTAGGACCTCCCCTAGGGCCCCCTCTTTCTTCAGCGCCTTTGAACTCATGTACGGAAGACCTTTCCTTCTAGGGAACTTCCCAACCACAACATCCCCCTTAGGAGATTACATACCTGTACTAAATCTAGTTGGACAAATACTAAGAGAACATGCAGACCAAGTCCTGCCAAAGCTGTTCACAGGAGATCTTCCATCTACTCCTGTAACCCCTGGTGATTGGGTCCTACTTAAGAATCTCCACTCAGATAATCTTAAACCTAGATGGCAAGGCTCTTACCAGGTACTTTTAACCACCCCAACTACTGCTAAGATTACTGGACATCCAACCTGGTTCCATCTTTCTAGGCTAAAACAAGTCTCCAATAGTTCACCAAGGGACAAAGTATGGCCAGACACCCTAAATGCCACAGCTATTCCATAGAACCTACAAAGTTTCAGCTAATCCACATTCCTGAAGAGGACAAATGAGTCCCTTCTGTTCAGGTTCAAGCTCTCCCTTTCTTCCAGAAAAGACAACACCACTACCCCCCAACAAATTCTTTTAGCCTTAGCACAGTCTCTCCAACCTCTCCGTCTTGAGATTTTAACCTTTTTATGGGATTAACTTTTACAGGGACACTTTGATTTGTCATGGACCAGTATCACTCACCTAGAAGACCCATTGAGCAAGGTTCTTCATTATGTAGATCAAGAACACCTCCCATTTCCATCTTATTAATTCTACTTACTTATATTTCCCACCAATCACCTACTTCCTCTTTGCTTCCCTACAGAGCTTCCTCACTACCACTCATCTTGAGCGTTCACCCATTCTCTCTTCAATAAGTCCAACCCTACATTAGCCAAGGACTGCTAGCTCTGTCTTTCTCTCTCTTCCTCAGCATATTCTGCCCTCCCCACCCCCCTCATCAAATGGGACCATGTACAAATAACCTTGTCATGTTGAAAAGAAAAGGGCTCCATTTTCCTTGAAAGGGCAGATACTCTCCTTGGAGGTTACTCCACAGCACAGGCTAATCAAGCTTCTAATCTCTTTCACACCTATACCCAAAATCTTGCAAAAGTAGCACATCCCTCCATACCAGTAATAGGACCTGCTACCCTTCATACCCGCTTTGATTTCCAAGGCTTCCCTTTGTTCCTCAAGAACCAGTAGCAACATATCTGTAGGATACTTACCCTCCAATCTATGTGATCAGTCATAATCCAGCTATCTGACAGACATTGGACTCAATGGATAGACTACCAAGTCTCTCCAGAGGCTAATGGCCTCTTTCTATAACCCATCCACTTCACAGGTTACCCTACATTCCTTGCAACTAGTCTTAGAACTATTCTATACACTCTCTTCTTTCCTTGGATTATGACTGCCTCTGCAGTTCCCCAACACTTTCATTACAGACCTGCTAATACCCCTACTCATCTATCCCCCTTGAATGGAGCTGCTGTAGCTACAACTCTAATGGCCTGGAGTTTCGAGCCTCAGAAAAGATGCACTGGAACAATCTATTCTCTTACTCATTTTTCTCCATACATGTTTCCACTTGTATACCTGACAAAGGGGTCTTCTTTCTATGCAAAACTAACACTTATCTCTGCCTTCCCACTAACTGAACTAGAATTTGTACTCTAGCCTATCTCTCTCCAAATATAGCTTTAGCTCCCAATAACTAGTCTTTACCAATTCCCATCAACACTATATAAAACATAAAAGGGCTATTCAGGTCATCCCACCGTTAGTTATACTGGGGTCACTACCGGACTAGGCACAGGCATAGGGGGACTTGCTACTACTCTACCCTATTTTGGAGCATTGTCCAATGATCTCCAAGAAAGCCTAAATGAGATTACAAAAAGTATAGTTCAATTACATGATCAAATTGACTCCCTAGCAGCTGTCACTTTATGAAACAGACGGGGACTAGATTTCCTGACAGCTGAAAAAGAAGGTCTCTGCCTCTTTCTAGAAGAAAAATGTTGTTTTTATGTTAACCAATCAGGACTAGTAAGAGATGCAGCTAAAAAGCTAAAAGACAAAGCCAATAAGATAAGAGAGCGCAAAGCAAATTCTTGGGACATCTGGCTAAAAACCAACTGGGTTACCTGGCTCTTACCCTTCATAGGACCTCTAACCATTTTTCTCATTTTGGCCTTTGGGCCTTGCATACTGCACCAGATTTCTTCCTTCCTCTAGGACCATTTTTGCATGTTTCCAACCAATCTATAGCAGAAGTCATGCTGCTTCACTCCATGCCACACTATCAAGCCCTCTGGCCAGCAGAACCTACCAGTTAATGCCACACTCCAGTCTACTATCCACTACCAAACCCTTTTTCAGCAGATCCCACTGCCCCTATTTGGCAGGAAGCAGCTACAGAAGACCGTTGCCATCCCTATTCCATAAAACAAAAAGGTTGGAATGTTAAGTCCAGGAGGGCCCTATCCCTTCTCCCCATGGTATGGAAAACAGACTCCTCCCTTACCTTTTGTGTGAGAACCAGACCTTGCATCTGAGTTGGCAATGCTATATGTTCACCTCCCATTTCACTGGACTCTCCTCCCTTCCACGCCAATTTACCTGTCCAAAATATTCCCACCAAAAAAGCCTGCCTCAAGCCCCATATGAGTTTCAGGTCCCCTTGCACTTGAGGCTGATGCCATCTTTGGCTCAGCCCAGCTATAACTCTGTTACAATAAACCTTGCTTAACCCCTTCAACCTTGTGTGTTCCTCCTTCGGCGAACCTAACACTTTTATTCCTCTTTCTTGTCTGATTACTGTAGCTAGGACTTCCAACACAATGTTGTACAGAAGTGGTGAAATCGGGCATCCTTGTCTTATTCCTGATCTTAAGGAAAATGCTTTTAGCCTTTCCCCACTATGATGTTAGCTGTAGGTTTGTAATATATGGCCTTTATTATGCTGATGTATGTTCTCTCTATTCCCATTTTGCTGAGTTTTTATCATAAATGGATGCTTGATTTTGTCAAATGCCTTTTATCTTTCAGTTTGTTAATATGGTGTTACATTAATTGATTTGAGGATATTGTACCAACTATGCATCCCAGGAATAAATTTAACTCGATCGTGATGTTTGATGTTTTTAAGGTATTGCTGAATTCAGTTTGCTAATGTTTCGATGAGGGTTTTTGTATTAACATTCATAAGGGATATTGGCCCATAGTTTTCATATGTAATGTCTTTGGTTTAGGAATCAAGATAAAGGTGGTCTTATAAAAAGAATTAGGGAGACTTTCTTCTTCTTGAATTTTTTGGAATAGTTTGAGAAGAACAAGTGTTAATTCTTTGAATGTTTGGTAAAATTTGCCTATGAAGTCATCTTATTCAGGACTTTTGTCTTTTGGGAGATTTTCGATTACCGATTAGATTTCATTGGTGGTTATCGGTTAGTTCAGATTTTCTGTTTCTTCTTGACTCAGTCTTGGGAGATTGTATGTTTCCAGGAATGTGTCCATTTCTTCCAGATTGTCCAATTTGTTGGACACGCAAAAATGGTCCTATAATTGTTCATAGTATTTTCTTATAATTCTTTGTATTTCTGTGGAGTCCATAGTTACTTCTCTTCTTTTGTTTCTGATTTTATTTATTTTAGTCCTCCCTCTTTTTCCCTTGCTAAGTCTGGCTAAGGATCTGTCAATTTTGTTTACCCTTTCAAAGAACTAGCTCTTGGTTTCATTAATCTTTTGTATTGTTTTTCTAGATTCTATTTCATTTATTTCCACTCTGATCTTTATTATCTCCTTCCTTCTACTCACTTTGGGCTTTGTTTGCTTTTCTTTTTCTAGTTCTTTTAAGTGTAAAGTTAGATTGTTTATTTGAGCTTTTTCTTATTTCTTGAGGTAGGCCTGTATTGCCATGAATTTCTGTCTTAGGACTGCTTTCATTGTATCCCATAGATTTTGAGTCGTGTTTTCATTTTCATTTGTCTCTAGATATCTTTTGATTTCTTCCTTGATCTCATTAATAACCCATTCATTGTTTAGTAGCATGTTATTTGGCCTCCATGTATTTGTGTATTTTCTAGTTTTTTTTTTCTTGTAGTTGATATCTAGTTTCATACCATTGTGATCAGAGAAGATGGTTAATATGATTTCAGTCTTCTTAAATGTATTGAGACTTGATTTGTGTCCTAACATGTGGTCTATCCTGGATAATGTTCAATGTGACTTGAGAAAAATGTATATTTTGCTGCTTTGGGGTAAAATGCTCTGAAAATATCTATGAAATTCGTGTTCCAGCGTGTCTTTTAGGCCCATTGGTTCCTTGTTGATTCTTTGCCTGGAAGATCTGCCCATTGGTATCAATGGGGTTTTCGAGTCTCCTACTATGAGTTTTTTACTGTTGATTGCTCCTTTTATGTCAGTCAATAATTGCTTTATGCATATAGGTGCTCCTATGTTGGGTGCATATATGTTTACTAGGGTTATGTCCTCTTGATTAATTGATTCCTTTATCATTATGTAATGCCCCTTTTTGTCTCTTATTATAGCCTTTGTTTTAAAGTCTATTTTGTCTGATATAAGTATTGCTACTCCAGTTTTTTTTTCATTTCTATTTGTGCAAAATATCTTTTTCCATCCCTTTACTTTCAGTCTGTGTGTGTCACTTGATCTGAAGTGGGTCTCTTGTAGACAGCATATGCATGGGTCTTGTTTTCTTATCCATTCAGCTACCCTGTGTCTTTTGATTGGAGCATTTAATCCATTTACATTATAGTGACTATTGATAGGTGTATAGTTATTGCTATTTATTATTCATATTTATTTGTTTTTTTCCTTTCTTTTTTTTTTTCCTAGAAGTCTCTTTCACATTCCTTGTAACAGTGTCTTGTTGGTGATTAATTCCTTAAGCTTTTTCCTGTCTGGGAAGCTCTTTATCTCACCTTCCATTTTATTTGATAGCCTTGC
This sequence comes from Pteropus vampyrus, assembly GCF_000151845.1. Lineage (NCBI taxonomy): Eukaryota > Metazoa > Chordata > Mammalia > Chiroptera > Pteropodidae > Pteropus > Pteropus vampyrus. The sequence continues at coordinate 309,468 of NW_011889751.1, forward strand.
TGGGTAGAATATTTGTGGTTGTAGATTCTTATTTTTCATAACGTTGAATATTTCTTGCCAGTTCCCTTCCAGCCTGCAAAGTTTCCATTGAAAAGTCAGCAGACATTCTTATGGGGGTACCCTTGTAAGTATCCAACTTCCTTTCTCTTGCTGCTTTTAAGATTCTCTCTTTGTGTTTGGCCTTTGGCATTTTAATTATGATGTGTCTTGGTGTAGGTCTATTTAAATTCCTCTTGTTTGAGACTCTTAGTGCTTCCTGAACTTGTGTGTCTAATTCCTTTGCCAGGTTAGGGAAGATTTCAGTCATTTTTTCTTCAAACAAATTCTTAATCCCTGCTCTCTCTTGTCTCCTGGTACTCTCATGATATGGATAATGTTATGCTTCATTTTGTCCCAGAGGTCTCTTAAACTATCCTCATGTTTTAAAATTCTTTTTTCTTTTTGCTGTTCCAATTGGGTGTTATCTGCTATTCATCTTCCAGTTCCTGATTTGATTTTCTGCTTCATCCAATCTACTGTTGAAGCCTTCTAGTGTATTCTTCATTTCGGTTATTGTATTCTTCATTTCTGTCTGGTTCCTTTTTATGGTTCCCATGTCCTTTTTGATGCTTACTATCTCTCTGTTGAAGTCTTCATTGAGCTCATTCATTCTCCCTCTAGGTTCAGTGAGCATTCTTTTTTCTTTTTATTTTAAATTTATTTATTTATTTGTTTGTTTATGTGTGTGTTTGTTTATTTATAGTGACATTGGTTAGTGAAATCCAGTAAGTTTCAGCTGTATACTTTAACAGTAAGGCATATATATGTTTACACTGTATGTTCACCTCCCATAGTTAGATTTCTTTCTGTCAGTGAGCATTCTTACAACTTTTATTTTGAACTCTGTCTCTGGTAGGTTGCTTACCTCCATTTCATTTAGATTATTTTCTGGAGTTTTCTCTTGTTGTTTAATCTGTGGTATGTTTCTTTCTTTTCTCCTTTTATTAGCCTCTCTGTGTTCATTTCTATGTGTTAGGAAGATTTGTTTCGTCTCTTAGCTTTGGCCAGATGGCCTTATGTAGAAGGTGTTCTGTGTGGCTCAGTAGTACACTCTCCCTAATCACCTGTGTTGGGGGCTCTGGACGTGATCTTTGTGTGAGTCGTGTGTGTTCTTCTGTTGTAGCTAAGCCTTTATTGGTGTTAGTATATCAGTGGATGGGATTAACGCTTGGGGTGACTAACTGTGGGAATTGGCTGTACCCACAGGGTAAGAGTTGCTGTGTTGGGGCTGACCCCACTGAGTGGGATTTGCCTTAGCAGGCTTGTGTACTTGTTGCAACCACCTTTTGTGTGTACCACTTATGGGACTAGTCAGGAGTTGCTCTGTCGTGGTCCAGTGGCAGCCTCCAGGTGCATTGGTTTTGTGGCCCCTTGAGGGGACTCCCCAGTAGGCAAAGTTCAGCTGCTGCCTTTGATTGCTCAGGGCTACCTGGTGGGAGCTACAAAGCGATCCTCACATGGTTGCTGCCTACGCTGGATATATAGGTAAGTGGTAAAGACAACACTGTAGGCCATGGTCTAGTTACCCCCAGTACCAGGCCTGGGGCGGTTCAGCAAAAGGATCAGTGTGCCTCCAGGCCTGAAGCTGCCTGTCAGTTGTCTGTAAGACTCCGCAACTGGAAGAGCCTCTGGGCGTTATGAGTGTTGGGTGGTGCAGGGAACCTGGGAGTCCCCTGGAAATATTGAGCAGATTTCCCCCTGCCACTGCAGTGTCAGTTTTCATGCCAGCACTGTCTTTACGGCTTCCTGTAAAAATCTCAGATCGCAGCAAGGCCAGCCACTGCCCACCTCAGGTTTGCAAACACCTGAGATCTGTTCAAGAATTACTGTAGCTCATGGGCATGAGTTTGTTGTCCACCACTGAAAGTCTCTCCTGGAATACACAGGCTTTGTGTGGGCCACACAAACTGAGTGTTGTTGTTTGCTGTTGAATTCATGTCCCAAGAAAGCAAAACATGGGACTGGGTTGCCCTGAAGCAGGCTTGCCACAGGTAATTTGTGGGTTGAGTGAAGTGACGTCTCAGTGAGGCATGGGTCCATTAGGTCTATAGAGCACCCGATTTGCTGCCAGTTCTAGGTCTGCGGGCTCCCACAAAAGTCATAGATCACTGTGAGATCCACTGCCATCTGGGACAGGCCCACGAATCCTTGAGATCCACCCAAGCGATATGATATCTTGTACTGGAAGCAGTGATCTGCCCATCACAGCTTTCCCAAAAATTTGTGCACTGTGCTAGTGTGCTGGCTGGAAAATTACTGCTTGACTATCGCCCATGGGAACATAGGCTATCACCCTTGGGAACATAACATTCTAACAATATGCTTTCTGCTTCTGTACCCCTGCTTGCACACCTGACCTGTGGGTTGACAGGTAATGAATCGGAGAAAAATAGACCTTTGTGTTTAAGACAGAATGAGGAATGGGATTTAGGGCTTAAAAACCCTGTACCTCTACATTTCAGGGCTGCTTAATTTGGGGTCTGCGTACCCCTGGCAGACCCAGCTGGCTGAATAAAGAGTGTGTTTCCTATGACTCACTGATTTCTGGTGGTCTGTGTGTCTTTCGGGGCCTGGTGGCTACAACATTTGGAGGCCCCAGCAAGATCTCAGGGAGTGGCCCTGGGCTCTAAGACCAGACCGGTCTCCAAAGCGGTTGCTGTCTCTGTTACGGATTCAAAGGGGTGGCCAACCTGAGACGTTCCAGGGCCCTTGAATGCTGTGACGGGTCAGTGCAATCATCAAGGATGCAACCTTTAGGACACACTCTTTGTTCCTGGTCCCGACGGGAATCTGGAATCTCTGAGGCCTCGGTGTCTGGATAAAAGATACCTTCGTGTTTCTGTTGACCGGTCAGTGGGGGTCCGTGGAGAGACTGGATGCAGTCATATCTCCCGGACCGTGGCCAGGCCGCAGGACGCTGCCTCCTGTGTCCTGTTGTCAGGTTTTGTTTATTGTCTCTGGTCTTGTCTAGGTTGTAGGTGGCAGACTTCTCTGGGTCCACCTATACCCCGGTAATTGTTCTTGTTTGACTGTTTGATTGTTTTTGTCGGAGTGTCTGTTTGTGTTTTCTGCGCAAGCGATGCGGGGAAGCCTGAGTTCACAGAAGACACTCTTGGGTTGTCTCCTGCAACATTTCAGAGAAGGGTTTGTAGAAGGAGCTGACTATGGCATAAAGTTTTCTCCAGGCAGACTAAGAACATTGTGTGAAGTCGAGTGGCGGTCTTTTGGTGTAAACTGGCCTCCAGAGGGCTCCTTTGACAAAGGTTTGGTGAGGAATGTTTGGAAGATTGTCACAGGAGACCTGAGACACTTCGATCAGTTTCCCTACATTGATCAATGGTTAAATCTTGTTCGGAACCCCCCTCCTTGGCTCCGCCGGTGTGCCCTCTCTCTAGGGGTGCGAGTTTTAGTTGTGGGCACCCCTAAACATGCAGCAACTGAATCTCCAAGACAGCCCAGTCCCTCAGTCCTCCAATCTCCGCCGGAGGACAGTGACCTTCCCCCACCCTATAATCCAGGACAACAGAGGCCAAATAGCACCGCCTCACCTCCTCAGAAGCAGGCAGGTAACCCCTGTGGGCCTCCTGATCCTGCTCCAGGTGGGGCACCAGCCAATACCACCACCCTGGCTATCCTCCCCTTGTGAGAAGCACCACCCTGGGGGCATCATACTGACAGGCCCTTTATGGTTTACGTGCCTTTCTCAACTAGTGACCTGTACAACTGGAAGGCACAGAATCCGCCTTTCTCTGAGAAACTCCAAGCGTTAATGGAACTTTTAGTGTCTTTCAGACTCACCGCCCCACCTGAGACGATTGCCAACAGCTTTTAATTACCCCCTTCACGCAGGAAGAATGCGGAGGCATTCAGAGTGAAACACAAAAGATAGCTGCGGGAGGGAGGAGAGTTGAGGAAGCAGGGGAACAGACTGAGGAGGAATTTCCCTCCACCCGCCCAGACTGGGGACACAATTCTCAGGCAGGAAGAATGGCATTAAATCGGTACCACCAGATTCTAACTGGGGGAATTAGGATGGCTGCTCGCCAGCCAACTAACCTTTCTAAGGTAACTGAAGTTATACAGGGACCTCAGGAATCCCCTGGAGCATTTGGGTATACACCCCCATTGATCCTGAGGCCCCTGAGAACCAGCAGGCAATTAATATAACCTTTGCTACTCAGGCAGCCCCTGATATCTGGTGTAAATTGCAAAACTTAGAAGGTTTTGCAGGAATGAACCTGTCCCAACTTGTTGAGATAGCCCAGAAGGTGTTCAACAACAGGGAGGCACTGGATGACCCCAAACGTATGGCTAAAATCCGAAGCTACTGTCACCAACCCAGCCAATCTGTTGCCAGATCCAGACCCCGAGATCTCAATTCATGACTGCATAGATTTCACTGATGCTGTGTGTTCCTCGCGGCCAGACCTCAAAGACTGCCCTCTGCCTGAGGCCGATGAAGTTCTGTTCACGGACGGGAGCAGCTTCATGCAGGAAGGAAGGAGGTATGCTGGGGCAGTGGTCGTAACTCTAACTGGCACCATCTGGTCACAGGCTCTTCTCCATAGGACTTCTGCTCAAAAGGCAGAACTCATTGCCCTCACTGAGGCACTAAGATAGGGAAAGGATAAGGCAGTCACAATATACACTGACAGCCAATGCACCTTTGCCGTTACACATGTACACAGAGCCATCTACAAGGAAAGAGGGCTTCTGACTTCAGCTGAGAAGGACATCAAGAACAAAGGGGAGATCTTAGCCTTACTTGAAGCCATATAGATGCCTAAGACTCTTGCTATTGTTCTTTGTAAAGGACATCAAAAAGGAAATAGTCCTGAGGCTGAGGGAAACCGACGAGCCAATGCAGAGACAAGAACAGTGGCCACAAGGCCAGTGGGGCCCCCACCACATCTACTGACTGTTGTCCCTTACCCAGAACTGCCTCCACCTCCGACCTATATGGCGGTAGAGAACATATATTTTCAAGATAAGGGAGCCACTAGGAACCAACAGGGGTGGTGGACAACCCAAGATGGAAAAATCGGGCTCTCATGGCCCTTGGAAGGACTCTCCTCCACCAACTACACCAGACCACACACCTGGGGTGAACTAAGATGCTCCAAGCTTTAGACTCCTACTTTCACTTGTTAAAAGGGGGAAGAACTGCAGAGGAGATTGCCTCACAATGCCCAGCTTGTGCCCAAATTAATCCAAAGAAGGGGAAGACAGAAGAACCTAGGCATAGGGAAAGAGAAACTTATCCGGGGGACCACTGGGAAGTAGATTTCACTGAAGTAACCCCGACTGTGGGGGGCTACAAATATTTACTTGTTTTTATAAACACATTTTCAGGATGGGTAGAGGCCTTCCCTACCAGGAAAGAGGCTGCCTTAGTAGTTACTAAGAAACTACTATAAGAAATCCTCCTTCGATTTGGTCTCCCTGGAACTGTAGGGTCGGATAACGGGCCAGCCTTTGTAGCAAAGGTATCACAACAATAGGCTAGCTACCTAAATTTGCAATGGAAACTCCACTGTGCCTACCGGCCCCAAAAGTTCGGGTCAAGTAGAGCGAATGAATCGGACCCTAAAAAAGACATTAGTCAAGTTAGGATTAAAAACTGGTGGGACCTGGGTAGAACTTCTCCTCTTTGCTCTTCTCCAAGCCAAGTGTACGCCATATATTAATGGATTCACCCCATTTGAAATTTTCTTTGGAAAACCCCCACCTTTAGTACCTAGAATAGAAGATGAGAAAAAGGCAGAACTTTGTAACCTTGTCTTACTTAAGTCTTTACAGGCCCTTCAAAGTGTACAGAAGGAGATTTGGTCTGGGGTTCGTGCTGCCCACTCAGCCCCAGGGGACAGACTTCCCCATCAATTTCAGCCTGGGGACTCTACGTGGATCCAGAAGTTCATTTCCAAGGGACTAGAACCCAAATGGAAAGGACCTTTCACTGTCTACCTGATGACGCCCACTGCAGTTAAAGTAGACGGCATCCCATCATGGATTTATCACTCCCACGTGAAGGCAGCACGAGAGTGGACAGCTGGGAAGATGGGCCCTTAAGACTAAGACTCAAGCATACATAAGTATAACCCTTTGTTTCTTCCTTTTTATCTCTTTAGCCCAGGCATTCGACCAGCCACAACCAAAATCGGAAAGAGCATTAATAACTTTGCTAACGACAATACACAAGGTCTTAAATAAGACCACCCCAGACATTGGACAAGATTGCTGGTTGTGCCTAAACCCAAAAATGCCCTTACTATGTCGGGGTAGGAACTCCCTTAAACTTTACTGAGCTCAGGAGGCTAGAACTTCAAGTCAATTCACTAGCAGAAGCAGTCCTCCAAAATAGAAGAGGTTTAGATTTATTTTTCTTAGAACAAGATGGATTATGTATAGCTCTAGGTGAAACCTGTTGGCAGCTCATACAAGCAGCGGGATCTGCCCACAACTGATTTCCCCAAAATGCACACATTGTACTAGCTGAGGTCTGTTGCCTCTGCATAATGCAAGGTCCCAGAAAGGGGCAGGGCGGGGGTGGTTGCCTTTCAACAGGCCGCCACAGGCAATCTGTGGGTTGGGTGGGGCAGGATCTCAGGGAGATATGGACCATCAGGTTATACAGACTCAGTTTTGCTGCAATTTCTGTGTCCGCAAGTTCCCATAAAAGTCACAGATCACAGTAAGACCAGCTGCGGTATGGGACTGGCCCACAGATCCCCAGGATCTACCCTAGATCATGTTAGCAGCAGTGATCTGCCTGAAACTATTTTCCCCAAAATTCCCTCATAGCGCTGGCTGAAGTCTGATGCCTGCATCAAATGTTCATCCTGGAAAGGGGCAGGGTGGGGGCAGCCTCCAGGCAACAAGCCTCCCTGGGCAATCTAAAGGTTGGGTAAGGCGGGCCAATATCCTCAGGCCAATGCAGCTTCATAATTGGCCGTGTAGGGGGAGGGTTCAGCACAGGCAAGCTGGCTCCTGTCTGTAGATTGTCCCGAAGGGGGCCCTGACTAAGGCACAATGGTGGCTGCCTGTCCAGCCCTCTCTCCAGTGCAATGTAATGCAGACTTTCCCCGCGTGACTCTTGCCCAAGCCTCCATCTCTCTGCCAGCACCCAGGGTGTGTGTCCGTGGTGAGAGTGTCTGTGTGTGGGCCCTTTAAAGAAGTGTCTGAAATATTAGTCTCCTTCCGTCTCACCCAGATGACCCACCGGTTTTTAGTCAGATTTTTTGGGAACTCCTCTTCCCTGGGCTGGGACTCTGGGCTGGGGAGTCTCCATATGGGGCAAGACCCCTCTCTCCTTCAGGAGGGCCTCTGCAGCCTTACTCTCCCTCCTAGTGCTCCACCACCACCTGATTCTTTGGCCTATTTGACTCTGGCCAATTTGCGTCTTTGCCCCTCCTACTGGCTTCAATGTGGCTCCTTCTTTATATCATCAGATGTATGTGTTATGATCAGCTGGACTTCAGGTGATTCTCCACATTGATTACTTTATAATTTGGTTGTAATTTTAATGTGGTCCTGAGAGGAGGCAAACTCCACTTTTACAAAGTCTGTCATCTTGTCTCATTCTTCTCATGGACTTTTTTTAAATGATAATTTTCAGGGGGTTCCTAGGCCTACAGAACGCCAAAGACAAACACCATTGCCAATACCTGCCATAGATCCAGGGCCACTTGGTCATCTGGGGTGACAGCTGGTAGTGGCATAATGACTGGTGACCATGGTCACCATTCCCTCTAGATAAAGAAACCCTGGAACTTCCAGGCCCAAAAAATATTTGCTGAAAGAGTATACATAAAACAACAACAACAAAAATTCACTAGCCTGTAAGCCCTGTGAAGACAGGACTGTGTCTGTGTCGTTTGCTGCTGTATCCCCAACACTTGGTACAGTGCCTGGGACAGAATAGATGTTCAATACATAGTTAAATAAATGAATGAATGACTACTCCATATATAGGGCATGAATGGAAGTAGGTTGCATGTTTTTTTCCAAGATGAGACTCCTCCACCTGAATGTCTCCTTAGAGATCCCCAGGGCTTCGTTTAGGCTGAATTATTTCTACTGCTGACCTGGGTAACTGCTGATTTCCCCCAAAGGAAGGCAAAGAGCTGTGAGTTGAAGGGCCCTGATTATTTAATTAGGATGAAATAGGAGTACAGTAGGCAATCTTTTTAGCACCTACTGGGCACCAGGCACTGCTAAACTTTTTATCCACAGCATCTATCTCATTTATTTCTTACCACAGCTCTCTGGATTAGGTACCAATATTTTCTCCATTTGGCAGAAGAGATTATTGAGTTACAGAGGTTCAGGGCCTTGCCCAGGATTATACAGCTAGTAAGTGGCAGAGAAAGGATATGAACTTAGACCTGTCAGACTTCAAAGCCCAAGTTCTTCCTACTACATCAGATTTGAGACCTGGTAGTAGCCATAGACTTTTAGAAAGTCAAAGAGAAGTGACCCTATCTTATTTGCCTTTGTGCCTTGAGTTCTATCTCAGTGGCTCTTAAATAGTAGAGATTCAATAAATGCTTTATGAACAAATCTACCAGAGAAGAACTCATCCCATTCATTCATTTAACGAATATTTATTGAGTGCCTATAGTGTGCCAGGTATGTCTAGGTAGAAGCTGGGGATACAATGGTAAACAAAATCCCTATGTTATATACATTCTAATTGGGATACATATACTATAAACAAGAAAACAAGAAAACATCAGATAATAACGACTACTCAGAAAAAAAAAAAAGAGGGCATGAAGCAATTAAGAATAACTGGGAGGTCAGGGAAGGCCTCTGTAAGAGAAGACATTTAAACTGAATAACAGGAAGGAGCGAGTCATTTGAAAGTCTGAAGGAGGTACATTTGAGAAAAATGAAAGAGCTAGTGCAAAGATCCTGAGGCAAGAATAACCTGGGTGTGTAAGGAACTGAAAAGAAAAAGAAAATAGTGTACTGGGACAAGTGAGAGAAGGGGTGAATGTTAGAGATGAAGACTGTTAGGTTGTGAGGGCTGCCATAACAAAGTACCACAAACTAGGTGGCTTAAACAACAGAAATTTGTTGTCTTGGTTCTGGAGGCCAGGAGTCTGCGGTCAAGGTGACAGCCAGGTTTGCTCCTTCTAGGGCTGTGAAGGAGAATCTTTTTGTGCTTCTCTCCTAGCTTCTCAGGGTTTGCTGGCAATCTCTGGTGTTCCTTGGCTTGTTTCTACACAGCTCTGATCTCTGCCTTCATCTTCACATGGCGTTCTCCCTGTATGTGTGTGCTTGTTTCCAAATTTCTGTCTTATAAGGACACCAGTCATATTGGAAAAGTGCCCACCCTACTCTAGTACAACCTCATTAATTTAATTAATCACATCTGCAATGACCCTACTCCAAATAAGGCCACATTCTGAGATACTTGGATTTGACTTCAGCATATGAAATAATTTTAGGTGGACACAATTCAATACATAACATGAGGTTAGCAAGACAGGCCAGATAAAGATCATTGAAGGCTTCAGAGGCCAGGTTAATGGGTTTGGATTTGCTCTGAATGTAATGGGACATCACCAAAGGGTTTCAAATCAGGCAAGTGACATGATCTGATTTATGTTTTGAAAAGATTATTCTGGCTGTTGTGTTAGATTATTAAACAGCTCCTGTGCCTGCATGAGTCATGACTCCCCTGCTAGGGATGGGAACTTTCATCATAACAACCACTTACTGGACTTAAGGCTTTAGTTTTCATTATCATTAGTTTGAAGGAAAAAAAAAATTAGCTTCTAATTGATAAGATGAATACATCCTATAATGACATATAAAAAAATGCTGTTTTCTCTCCTGGATGTTTACTGTTAAAAAATTATGAAACTGATACAAACTTTAGGTAAAAACTTCAAATAATACTGAAGGAAGTAAATTAGTAAATATAGGAGGACCCCAGGCACTGTTCCTCTACCCCTATCCATTCTCACTTCTCATTTTTATACACATCCACATTTTAAAAGATACCTCTTTGGAGATCTCCTTTCTAAAATTGTTTCTGATCATCTCTACACATCTCCATACAGATTCGTACACACATTAAATTTTTAACACTAGGCCAACTGAGCAATCATGCAGGCTCCTATTACTCTCTTCTCATAAACTGACCTGGAAACATTCAAGATGAACAGGAACACTTAGCCCCAGATTAACAGAAAGATCACTGGACTTGGTGTCGAAATCATTGAGGTTCAGTTTCTGTCATAACACTCCCAGCATCTGAGATAATGGACAGACAAATCATAACAAAGTCTTAGTCTTAGCTTCCTCATATTTTATCTATCTCACGGTTATTGTGAAATTGAAGGGTATGTGTGTAATAAACCATTTCTAGCATATTGCTGCTAGTGTATATAACCCTCCTCTCCACTCCCCACATACACACAGCCATATCTGTTGGTATTCATCATATACAAGGGAGTTTGGTTTTGTAACTGGAACTAGAAAGAGGAGTTATGCTGGAAGACAGGCAAAGAGGGAAGGGGTACCATTGGCTTTGTCAGGCTGGGTGATATCTGGGGTAAGAAAGAGTTCTCTGAGTGGCTTTGTAGGCTTCAGATGTGGCCAAGTGGGAGCTGGAGCTGGATCTGGAGGGAACAAAGTGGGTGCATCCCTCTTGTCAACCATAGGAGACAGACTGGTTTGAGTATATCCAGGATGCCCTGATTTAGTGGATATCTCAGAGCCATGAAAGCAAAAATAACTGGGAAACATTTTGGTGGGAGAGGAGGTACCAAGATTCTGCTAATATTCAGGAGAGGACAACAACCCATAAATATTGGACTTGGGGGAAAAATTCTGTCACTAGAATATTCCGCCAGTTTATGCCATTCTGAATTGACTCTGTTTTGGATTTTTATCTAGGGAACAGGTCTTATGTTTCCTTTCATTGAATTCCCACTGCCTAGTGGTGCTCAATAAATATTGGTTGAGTGAATTATCTACTTTATCCCTCAGAACCAGTTGAATAACAATGATGTTTGTATAGCCAACTTGTAAAGCCCAGCTTTCATACCTAGTTTTGATTCATTTCAATAGTACAATGAGACAGGTTTTATCATCATTCCTACTTTACAGATGAAATTACTGAGGTTCGGAAGTCAAACATGTACCAAAAATCATGTGGCGAATAAGTAGCAGAGGTTGAAATAGACATGCCCTCTGTCACCTATAAAGGGTTGTATGAGATGGTGATTATCAGGTTGTGACTTGTAAAATAAAAGAACCAGTTGTGGGTGGGTATGTGTGGTGCCCTGGAAGGTGTTATACATCTAGGAAACAGACACATCTTCAGGCAGGAGGCAGAAACTAAGGTGGCAAGCTTTACACAACCAGCCATTCCACCACTACTGTCTTTTCGGAGGTCCTGCTCTATTCTGGGCACTGTATCTGGTACTTGGGATACAAGAGTGAACAAACAGAACAATATGTTCTCCTACACAATGCTAAGATGGAGCCCACCACATAGGAGGCTGAGAAGGCTTCAGGGTGGGGTCAAGCCTATACTACTCCCATATGGTTTTCCAACTACTAGTCCAAGGTATGGCACTGAAACTCCAGGAAGCTATATTTTAATACACATTTCAGATTATTCTGATGCACAGTCAGAGTCAGCCAGATGAGCTAATTACACATCATACTGACTCTTTTATTTTCCTTAAGCTTTTAGACTAAAAGTTCTACCTCTACCTCAGCTGTACAATAGAGACTCTTAGACTAGAATATTGAAAAAGGAGTGATCTCCGCCATGCCCCAAGACCAGTAAGGTAACCAGAAAAATTGCCTAAATGGTAAAGAGAATGTTGTGGAACAAAAAGCCATAGTGTGAGGTCCAGAAGCCCCTTTTCAAGAGGAAATTCATCCTCTAAGGCCAATATTAGAGATCCTGAATTTTATTTGATCAAAAACGGTAGCAATTCCTTTTCATTAAGCCTCAAGTCCAGGTTCTCTGTTTCTAAATCTTATACTTTTCTCCATTCTATGTGTCTTCTGTTCTATCTGCAGCCTCCTGAATCAAGATCCTAAAATATCTATTGAGAGATCTTAGCAGTGAATAATGTATAAGAATGGAACCTCCTCAACCACCCAGTCTACGTTATAACAGCCTGAATTTTTTAAGACACCTGGAATAGTCTCAGTTTGTGGCTGTTGTCCCTGAATAATTATTAACACCACCATCCTATTGTCAAAAGTGTTCTAGTCATACGATAAATTATATGGCCATTCTAATAAGGGAGGAACTGGAGACCTTCTTTCCTCATTGTTTTTATCTTGGACACTGCTTTGAAAAAGAAACTACAACTTTCAGATACCAGGACGATAAGCTCTTAAAAACAGGTACTGTCAAGTGATTTTTTTAAATAAGAAAAGCATAAGTTTTATTGTATACATTAAAAATAGAATGTCTGATAAACTAAGAAATACCTTGTGACTGGATTTTGTATTCCCAGCATCTAGTTCTATGTATGAATTAATGCTTCTTGCCCTGCCTACCCTCAGACACAGTTCTCTTGCCTAACCCTTAGCTACATTAGTATTTTAATGATTGCACTGACATCTGGTGGTCATTTCCAGGTTTTTCTCTGGGCAGCCCCTGTACTAGATGATGAATAGATTAGTACCTCATACTCCATCAAAGCCACTTTTATCTGAGCCCTACAGCGACTAGACATGACACTCTAATTCATAGCAAGTTGTTGATAGCTGGCAACAGCTAGATGAATTATTTTTTCTCAAAAAGGCACTTAGATTAGAGGCTGGGATACTGATAGTGTGGAAGGGGTCCACTAAAATGATAAATGACACCAAAAACTGAAATTTCTTTATAGACTTTCAGGCTTATGAGGGAGTTATTTTTACATAGAAGTGTCCTTCATGAAATGATACCAAGTAGGCCAAAGGCATTAAAACTTTTGGTAGCAACAAGATATCAAGTCAACACCAGTGCAAATGGGATCAAATGTCAACTGGAGAAATTCTTAAATGAAAACTTGCAAGGAAAACTGCCTTACTAGTGGTCTGGCTAACAAAGAGAGGGAGAAAGAGGGGAGGAAGAATCAGATGCAGGAAAAATAAAATGAGAACATAAGAAAGCCATAACTCAAAGTACAGTAAGTCCTCACTTTATGTTGATAGGTTCTGAGACTCTAAGCAAAATGACATAACGAAACCAATTTTACCATAGGCTAATTGATATAAACAAGAGTTAAGTTCCTACATCTCATCAATGTTATAACCAAACGATGTTGAACAAAATGAAGTTATTAGAGAACGTGTTATATAGCTTTCCTTTGTTTTCCATGTTCTAGAGGTGTGAACCCCCGCTCCTGGTTACTTCAGAGGGTTCCCCACAGAAGATGTTTTAATCCCAACACACCATAAAGATGGTAGTATTAACTCTACTATTCATTGGAGAAACATTTCAATCACCTATCTTACTCCTTGTAAGAAGTGACTTTAGGCAAGAGCCCTCTCAAAGCCCATAATCTTACACCATTAAAAGCTCAAAAAGAGAGGAAAAACTACAGCTCCCAGTTAATTCTCATGCCATCAGGAAAGTATCACCAATGTATGATACAGGAACATTTAAGTAGTCATAATAAATTAGGTATCTCTCAGAAATCTGGAATCTCTCAGAAAACACAAGCTTCCCCTCATTTGTATCTTTATGGTAAAAAGTATTAATGAATCTGTAAATGTAAAAATACTTAGGTATTTAATAAATCTTTTTTAATAAGTGAGCTTGCTCATAGGAGTATGTAATTGCCTGTTACACTATCCTCCCCCAACCCCCACATCCTGGTCCCCTGATTTTATGATCAGAAATAAATAGCTAGAAAATTGAGGGTCCTCAAAAACACACCAGACACCAGGTTGAATAAGGCTGTGCTTTATTACATGCATAATTACAAATATGTGCTAAGTGAAAATGTATAAAGCAATGGCGATCTGGGTTTAAGCCACACAGAGAAAGGGCTGGACAATCCCATTAACCCTTCTGCCGATGTCCATTCCATTGCCTTTAACGTGATTGTTTCCATTTCTTACAATTTGCATAGCACTTACTTGTCAAAGTACTTTCCATTCATTGTCTCGATTTATCCTCACAACAACCCTGTGAGGTAGGTAGGGCAATTAACACTATCCCCATTTTGCAGATGGGAACAATGAGGCACAGAGTGGTTAAGATCTCGAGGCTAGTTAGTAGAAGCATAGGGAACAGAAACCAGGTCTCCTAACTTCCCAGCCCATGTCTTCCTTTTTAGACTGTTGCTATGCATGACCAAGGAGCAGAATGAAGTGAGCAGTGACCCATAGCTTTGGTATAGGCTGTGCCTATGAATGGGAACCAACATCTCTAAACGTTAGAATAAAGCTAAGAAGGTGTGACTAAAGGGTTGGTAACACTCAGATAAATAATTGATCTGAACAGCTCAGCACCAAGCTTCCTGTGGAAACTCAGGCTAAATTAGCTTTGGTTGATGCTAGTTTCTAGATGCCTAGTTGATGTCTACACATTAACTTCAGCTGAACTTTTACCACTCAGGAACTAAAGTCAGACAGGTTTTCTTTGGCCACTGCAGTTGGAGCTGATGCTACAAATGAGCTTATTACAGAGATATTCATATAGTGGTCCATGGTCTAGAATTCTCTGATCCCTCCTGGCCTCATTGGCTCACCCAAAGGGGAGTATTTGTCCTATAGCCAGAAATGAATGGACAGAGGTAAAAGCAGGATGCTGGCCTTGGTCAAATGAAGAAGAGTCGCCATGATGACATCAATGTTATCCTTAAGTGATATGACTGGGTGCTGTCTATCAGGCCCAACTCTTTTCTAGCCTGTACCTGGTTAGCAGCATAGCTTCAAAAGACAGTTTAAATGAACAAAATATTAAACACATTATTTGTTATCTAGAATGAAATTAATTCTTAATCATCACATAGTCCCAAAGGACCAAATATATAATAACAAAGTAAATACTAAAAGATGAGTAGTAAAAAGACAGGACAATAGGAAAGAAAGGAGGAAGAAGAAGGAATAAAGTAAAATGGAGGAGGGAAAAGGAACACTCTTGAATTACCATATACTTTGAGGTACACTAAATATAATAATGAGGCTGCAGGTTCCCGTCCTGATAAAACCATCTCAGGCCACTCCCTCATCCCCTTTTTGCCAGATGGCATTTCACTCACCAAATCCTAGACTGCCTCTGACTTTCAACAGATTTGGCCTAGTAGATAATAATAAGGTTTAGCAATGAATATTTCATATATCTGCCTTGAGATGCTAAAGCCCTCGACACTCCCAACAAATACCACTGGCTTTTGCCTCTACAGTGGAGCAAAGCCCTCTTGGCCCCATCAACTCAGAATTATCAATGTTATCCTTAGAGAATGGAAGAATTATCTTCCATTCTCTATTTTCAGAATGAATTTCTCCCTTCCCCAAGGTCCACATTCAAAAATTATGCTTGTAACAATTGAGAAAAAATTGAATTTAGGGCATGGGGAGGAGGAAGAGAAAGAGCGAGACAGAAAGTAAAAAAGAGAGAGGGAAGGAGGGTGGGACAAAAGGAGAGAGGAAAGGCAGAGACCACTTTTTAAAACCCTCATATTTTTATACCATCACGTGCCTTTCTTTAGGCAAGATATTCATTCAATGAGTGTGCACACAGAGGCTGAAGACCCTTTGGCAGGAACTTAGAGGTAGGGATTTATGACTGCGAGATTGGGCTGGGTGACTCAATAGGTCCCCTCCAAGAAACGCAAGCTCCACACATCATATACTTTATTTCTTTCTTGGGTGGTTTGGCAAAATCAGACTACACAGTGGGAAAAAAAAACAATCTTGTTCCCTACATCACTTCAAAACTTTTCCTAGATCCAGATGTTTAGAAATGGGACTGTGACCAGCAAATATTTGGGGAATAGCTTGAAGTTGCTAACACCTACTATTCCAAGAACTTCTCTTCTTGGAGCAAACAACCAAAATTGAGGCAGAGCAAAGTCGAGTGGTCACCACAGGTCCACTACACCGATTTCATTTCAAATTTACACAGTTCCTTGAGCTCTGATCTGAGAAACCCTCATGTTTTTTCTTTCTAATATACAGTAAGTACATACTGGGAAAGCAAAACATACAGATTTAAAAACATTTTACTATCAAAATTCAGGACAATCTACCTAAAGCTTATCATTTAGTTAATGCAGTAGTGGCTGCCCTCCTTCATGTGTTGATGTCTTGTCTTGGGTCAGCCCTCTCCATAAAAGCAGACTCACTCCAGCCAAATGTTTTTACTTGGAAAGCCTAGTATTTGGGAAACTATTTGACTTTTTCTTCCCTTGAGGCACATAATCAGGAAGTTTATAAATGCTAGGATGTATGGCTGGCCTTCCTTCCACCATCTTACATGAACTCATATATTTTCTTACTAGGGCTTTTCCACTGCCACAACTCTCCAATCCCTGTCCAAAGGGAATCTAGGCAATCCCAGAGGTGCTTTTAAAAAAAAATTAAGATTTTAGGATACTTAAATTCAGAGCACATATATAGACATCTATTTTTTTTTTAAAGGAATCAATATTCTACCTCCCATTTATTTTCTAAATTCCTAATTTTTTCAGGGTTTTCAAGAGCTCAATACTCTATGCACTGCCATGAAAGATGCTCTCCTGCTTTCTCTGAACTGATGGATGGTCTGTACTTGGCTCTGATCCAGTGTAGGTAAACTGATTTTTCTCAGTACAATGTGGTCAGTCGTCAGCAAGTACTTGGCCAATATAAAGCACACTGGCTGTTTCAAATGCTCAATACCGTCTTCACTACTATTGTTAAAAACCAACTTTAAAAACTGCACTCCTTGTGATTTGCTTTTTAAAAAACCCAAAAACCAAAGATACTGTGGGGTAACAAGTATACCTTTCTTTTCATAGCATAACAAAACAAACCAAGATCAAGACCCAACCAGGATAGGTGATTTAAATACTTAAAACATACAGCAACGATTACATTCTATGATGGACTCTACTGCATGCTAAGTTTTTAAAAACATATTTGCTCCCCCTACTCCTGAACAGGTCCATAACATGATTGAGAATTACTTCACAGCCTTAGACCACACTGTCGCTACTATTTTATCATTCTCATTTCCAAATATAATTGAAGGCCAGCTAGAAAAATTTATATTGTGCTCTGCTCTACCTATAAACGGTTCAGATTCAGCCTCTGGTGCCAAAACAATTGAACTGCTTTGCAGTTCAAATCAGCAAGTTAATCGTTTGCTCTGCCAGCTGGCAAATCCAAAGTATCATCAATGTCAGATTATCCACCAGAGGATATCTGTTCTGTGGACTATACCACCTCTGCTCCATAGCTGGGCTGAGCCAGAAGGAATCCAGAGCCAGAAAAGAGGAGAACATCTGAACAAACATCTAAATACAAATGATCTTGAAAACGGCCATTATTTTGCATTTTCAGTCCCCTGCTTCTTCCCTTTAATAGTATAACTAATCATCCATTAATTGCTTCAGCTTCTTTAATTCATTACATTGAAGATTTGGAGACCTCCAAAATATAGCATACCTTCTACAAATCTGTAGACTCTCACTCTTTTCATGGCTGGATGTCTACCAGATTTTTTTTCTTGGAAAATCCTCTCTCGAAGTACTTATTGGCATTCTTTTGTAAATCCTTCTCTTGTGTCAGGCACAAGGGAATTTTCTTTTTTTAATACCAAAATAAACCAGTCTCAATTCATATTCATTTTTGAAGCACACATTATTTAGTCTTTTTCCATTGAGGTATGTGGCCATTTGAGACTACTGACAAACATTTTTTACATTGGCCTCATTTGTTGGTTAAGTATGTCCAACTGCTGAATTGGCAGTGTCAGAAAGAACATTTTCCTTTGCCTCAAGACAAGAAACTGAGTGTTAAGGTCCTGAGCTAGCAGTCTAGCAGGGAACTCTAGCCACAATTAGCCAAGCTCTGAGCCAAACCATTGTATTAGACATATAATGGATGCCATACACTACAGTTACTTCTAGCATATGGGTTAAAGAATTCCTGAGAAGCTGAGGTTAATAAATGAGATTTATCAGGACTGAGGTATCAAAGGGATATTATTCTCTGGAGGATCAATTGGTGCTTAACATTTAGAAAGTATACCTTGGCACAGTGTTATCTGATTTCTTGAATTTATTCTCTGAAGTAGCACCTTAACACTGGCTCATCTGTCTAAAATAAAAAACGGAGCCTAGAAGAAACACAAAGGCAAACTTAGACACCCTCCATATTGCTGCTGCATTATGAAATGCAACCAAATCTTTCACTGTCATCAAATACCAGAAATACTAACATTTCCTGTTTTGCAAATTTTAGTTGGATGGCTAATAAGAAAATATAGGTAGTGAACCAGAAATATACAGATGAGAACTTTGATTTCTACATAATATACAGGGGTGGTCAGGCAAAATAGCCACATCTCATGTGAGGGAATCAGTGGCATGGAAGGGACAAAAGATGTAAAGTAACTGAGTCATGGCTATCATATAAAATAACATAGATTTTTTTTCTCTTTCATTAAAATGCTAGAATGATATACTTAAAAGGAGAAACTCTGGTGACTGCCTTGGTATTTTAAAGATAAAAGTCAAAATAAGCCAGCTGTGGGCAACAAAAGAATTTCAGATTTTGGAAAGATAAGAACTAGGGGTAAAAAATCCTAGAATCCAGAATCAGCAACTTTTAAAATAACATACACTGAGGTGTTTAGGGAGGGGAGGTGGAGGGTTAGGGAGGATATGCTGAGTGACTGCTGATTCTAGGCCAGAAAGATGGAGGGAAGTGCTGGGAACAGACTTGTAAATGAGAAAGGCTGAACTCTCACCCCTGGCAGTTGCCTCACTGCTGTGGGCATGAGTGTAGAAACTGAGGCATAGCAGCAGCAACTGGGCTACAGAGCAAAGCAAATGGCTGTGTGTTACCTCTGGTCCACATGCCATAGGATTACTGGGGCTTGGTTTATAATTTAACTAGCCCTGGGAGTTATTTTTTGTAATAGGAATGATTAACAAGGCAGAGTGCTCAATCCAAAAGAGAGGACTCGAGACTGAAGAGTGGAAAGGAGCAAAGAATGGAGAGGGAACAACTACACATGGATAAAACTAGAAAATGAAACAGTGGTTGGAATGATGGTAGTGGCTCTGTAATTTCACCAGGTGTCCCTAGACTGCGATGTTTTCCACTGCAGTTAATGTGGTAGGAAATTGAGGCAGGCACCTTTTCAACTGGATACAAGCACCTTTGGTGTCACCAGGCCTTGTCCATACCCCTGGGTCTGAGGATGGTTCGGCATTTTATTTAGAACTCTAAGGAACCACAAGGGAGTCAGTCACAGCTGCCTATCCTGTTCCAATGTTGAATATTACTGAAAGTAACCTGAGCCTAATTCATGTTCACAGGACAACACTGGCCTGTTTTACGTACTTATCACTGGCAGGAGGCATGAGTGTCCAGTTATTTTAGTACTGGTGGTCTTTACAAAGGAATGCATGAGAATGCAGATACAGCTCGGAATCTTCCCTGGTTTACCAGTATGCAGTCTAGACTTGGTTCCCTTTACTATTCTTACATATTCCAGAAGCCTAAAGCACCATCACTCATGGAGATGGCATCTGGGTAAGACGATTAGCTGGGACCTCACAAAATGTGAAATTCCTAGTCATTGACTTTGCTTAGAACTTCACTAATCATTCATTTCGAGGAAGCTGGAGAAATTATTCCTTAACAAATTCATGGCAGAGTCCTTGTCTACTAGCTAACAAATACCATCTGGAAAACTATCCTTCCTGCAGACAAGGAGAAAGCTCTGTAACTTATCTTTGTGCACTTCAAAAGAGTACCAGGAACAAGCAAGCTATAAAATCAACCTCTCTAAATTTGTTTAGAGGAGTTTAACCAAAAGCAGCATTGTCTTATAATCAGGTATTAAAATTAACATATACATACACACAAACTAATAATGCTAAATATTGTAACAGGAACAAGATAACATTTGAACTGAATTTTCACAGTCTGGAAAATGCCATTACTATTTTCCTTCTGGCTTTCTTTTCTGTGGTTGGAAAAGCAAAGCTCCTTAGTTTACACTTCATCTTCCACCAATGACAGTTAAGAGTCCAAAAAAAGTGACTTTCATGAGTTTCCTGCAGGCTATCAATCAGGACGGTTGGAATTTTTCTTGCATAGTTTTCAGTGATTGCATATTGGCTAACAATTATATTTTAAATAAAAAAATCTTTTAAAAAAGAATTAAACCATAACAATCTTGCTTACTCTTTCATGAAATCTTTCTAATACAATATCACAGAAGCCTAACTGCATTTTCTCCTAAACAGAAGATTAATTTCCAGAGATTATTATGTAGTGCAACTGGTTAACTTATAGGAAAGAGACAACACACTAATATAACTTCACCATCCAAATATGGGAAATGTGTTTTGAGTACCCAGTTAATAAAATATACCCGCAGTCTGCAATGTCCTTGCTGTTTTGTATCCAGCACAACCCTGTGATTCTAGTTGAAGAGAATGGAATCAGGATCTTGGTTTGCCATCTGTGCTATATGTTTTAACACATCCTTCTTGGTAATAATTCCAAGCAATCGCCTAAAAGACAAAACAAGACAATATGAATTTGACTTAACTTTTGCAACCCAGTTCAAATGTCCCTCTTCCAGAATACCTTCCCTGTTCCTATGGCCAGCTATAACTGTACCCTCCTCCCAGCAACAACACGTTTTGTTCACTTGTCTTGTTTGCTGTTGTGCTATATGCACTTGTATGTTCTTAGCTTCCCTATAACACTGCATACTCCTTGAGGGCAGAGAAGGGTTTTATTCATTTTTGTATCTCCCTGGAGTCTAGTGGAATACCTTCTTAAATGAAGTAGGAATTCAGTAAATGTTGAATAAATCAGTTAAGGAAAGTCCCCTTCCTTATTTAAATCCTACAAGACATCTGTTACACCATTTACAAATTTTAGAGGGTGAAATTCTTATGTAATTGCTGGATTAACTTACCATTTCAGAAAAAAATCCACCCTTCTCAACTTCCCTTCTTTTCCAATAAAAACAGCTGGGCTTCCTTTACTGGATAAGAAATATCCCAGAAAGAAAAAGCCTAGGCCTTGGGAGTCAGAAGACTTCTGTTTAAAGCCTATCTCTGCTATATATTAACTGGGAGCAGTTAACATATAGGGCTTTTTAAATCACATGGAAGCTTGGTTTTCTCATTCTCAAATAACAATAATGAAGGCATTATAAAGACCAAATACTATACACATACTACTTAATACCGTTTTAATTTCAGTGTTGTCTGTTCATAAGAACACAGATGTTTCTTTTTCGGGAGAGGAACTGAGTTATTTATAATGTGCAACCAGCAGTTCACATCTCTTAAACCCACTTTCTGCCCCACTCCTCTTCTATTAGTTATGATGATAAAAGAAGCACATTCATCTTCATCTTAGAGCTTCAAAAAGGCCTATAAGTACTACTAATATTCGTTTGAATTAAGTTCTTCTTTCTTTATCTCTCTATAGTCTTTCTCCCATGATCCAATTCACCTTCATAAAAGAGCTCTCACCCATTGTGTGTCACCAGGCACTGCCGCAGTCCCAGCTTGCGGAAGATATCCACGACAATCTCCATGGGGGTAAGGTCAGTCACAGTGAAGGGGCTGAGATCCAAGATGTTCCGAAGCTTTAGGGTGGGTGGAGTGTATGGTGGCATTGGAGGAGAATGCTCAGTAAAATAAATGACGGATGTGCTCACGACTCCATCTTGTTTTTTTCGAGCATTTTCTATTTGAAAAGACAAAAAAATAAAAGTTGAAAATGGAAGTGCTATATCTATCCTTCTGGCCCCTAACTAGTCCCCTCTTCCCTCCATCTTCTCCCATTTCATAAATATTATTTCCATAGTGGATTCCATTATCCCCTTTCTGAAATCCTTACCTATTGAAATAATGAGATCTCTTCGGAGGACAAAACCCACAAGTCTTTGGGACTCCCGGGACACCACTACTGGGAAGCCACTATAAGTGGTTTCACTGATTACGGTCTCTACATCTTCTACAGTCATACTGTCCTGAGTAAGGACAGTCAACAAAGGATCATTTCTCCGGGGTTTCATCACATCCATTGCCAGGGTCTTATGAGCAAACTCTTCTTTGGCTTCGAGAAAGGGGTATCCATTGAGACGGATGTGGGCATCATAGATGCCCTCCCGCCCCAGAGCATCTGCCACCCACTTGCTAGTCATTGCTGCAGCCATCAGAGGTACAATGTATTCCAAGCCACCAGTTAGTTCAAACATTATGACAACAAGAGAAACAGTCATCCGAGTCACCCCACCTGCAAAGAAACAGACATAGGCTACTGAAAGCAGGAAAAGTAGAGGATTCATTACAATTATCAGCCTGTTACAGGTCCCATTCAGGAAAAACTTACTTACCAGAAACATTGCCAAAAGGAGGTCTCACCTATAAACTGCACAGACCTCAGCAATGAATTAAAGGAAGTTTATAATGGGCACAAATCAGATTTCTCAAAATTGCATCTACAAAAGTACAAGATGCTTTCTTGATTCTTCTTTTTGTTTAGTCTGTCATTTTCCCCCCTCAAATTATAAAAGTAATTGCAGAAGATAGCCACAATTTGTGTAACACTACAGAAACTAGATGTTCCCTGGGATGTGCAGGCTCACTGTGGAAAATTCGGAGGAAAAAGTATATAAGAGAAAGTCATAATCTATAAGCTCGCTATCTAGAAACAAGCAGAGTAAAAATTTTGAATGACTTTTTCAAGATGTTTACTATGCAAAAATATGTTTTTACATAGGTCAGCTCATATTATATGTTTAATTCCCCCACGTGCTCCCCTCACCAAACACTTTATGTTGGGAACGTTTTGTATATCATTACAAATTTATTTAACACTATTATATCTAACATCTTTAAATACAGTGTTAAATAAATAGTATAACATTATATGGATGTATCATAATTTATTTAACTAGTCCCTTACTGTACACATTTAGGTTGATTCAGACTTTTTGCTATTATAAATAATACCACGATGAACATTCTTGTGCAGATATCTTTGTCTAAATTCCTAATGATTTTCTCAGTATGACAGAATTTGAGAATAGAATTACTCTCAAAGGGACAGAATTTGAGAATAGAATTACTCTCAAAGGTAAAGAATGCTTTCTTAAAACACTTGAAAAAATGACAAACCCAACAGGAAACAGATGGTCACTTAAAAAGAAAACTTCAATTATGTTTAATATCACTCTTCTTTATTATGTCACCTGGGTAGCAACTTCTTTGAAATCAATGCATACACTACTCACCTAAGCAGGCTGCAGCCCCAACCATCGCATAAAGGCCAGGGGTGATGCAATCAGCTCCTTGGCTACACCAGCTATTGAAGATGGCCCAGTCATGGTGGTAATAAGCCAGCTGTTCCATTCCTACTCCTAAAAGTCGACCTGCTATAGCACCAACAGCCATGCTAGGGATAAAGAGGCCAGAAGGGATCTGCAAAGAGAAAGCAATAGATGGTTAGTGAGAAATGATGGGATTGCCTGGCATGTGGAAGGACTAGAGGATTGACCCTCTACAAAGCAAACAGGCCAATGACAATGTAACTATGCACTATGCTAGCAAGTGGCTGTAAAGATTTGTGTAACACTACAGAGACTAGAAGTTCTCTGGGATGTGCAGGCAAGTACAACTGCAAAGAAGCTTACCCTGATTCGGGGTCCATCAGGCTAGAGCCTGAACTCTCCAGACCAACACAGAACTGGAGGCAGAAATTAAGCCTTTCCCAAAGAAAAAGGAAAATAGATGGAGTTTCTCATATATGCAGGCATTTTCCCCAATTTTGAATTCTTATCAACAATAATTATTCTTTATTGACTATCTACTATGTTCTATGCTGGATACTCTAAGGCAAGATTTTAGGAAGTAGGTGCTTTTATTCCCAAATCACAAAGAACCTAAGGTTCAGAGAGGTTAAATAACTCACCCAAGGCCAAGATTTAGTACATACTGGTGCTGGGGTTTAAATGTAATGCTTGTAACCACTCTCATGTATTGAATCCTAACCCATTGCTCACACAAAAAGGATGGCACATGAGGTTTCAGTTTATTTTGGAAATGAAGAAAGATTAAATGATTAAAGTTTTTAAATGAGGTAGTGACTGTGGTTGCATAACTATACAGAAAGGGAACCTTTATTTATCTCCCTGCTCTTTTTTGACTCCTAGGATACTATAGTGAATTCTCAATTTTCAGAACTAGAGAGGGAAATGATGACAAGGATAATGAAAACAACAGATTATTTGTAAATAGCTTGTGTTTGATTTTTGGAATACATTTGAATCTGGATGAGTCTGGTCTGAAAATTCACTTCAAATAAAAGAATAAGGCCACAGGTGAAAATGGACTCAATAAGCACTGCAAAACTTTCCAGGCTGTTGAGGGTAATAGATGATGTCATCTCAGAGATTATATTACTGCCTAAACTGAGTTGCTGTCTCTAGTTCCCTGGTTTCACTATCCATTTCCCCAGAGAATACAGGGAAATAACTTGGTAGTGGGGTGCTAAAAAAAGGCACAAATAAAAACCGACAAAGGAGGAGGAAAATACCTTAACAAAATTTCTTTTCTGGTTTCTTCTGAAACATAATGATAATGGGTACCGAAAGTAAAACATACTGGCCTAATGTCTGCTTTTGGCAGTTTAAATATTAATTTAGAATGATCTGTGAAGTTATTCATAACTGAACACCGATACTAACTGTAAAAACTACATTTAGCTATACATTGGGCTAAACCATGTGAAATTGCCATTTTAGTGGTCAAAACAATTAAATACTGGCAACCTCATTTGGTTCAACCTAATATTTTTGCTTTATTTGGTAAACTCTAAAGCTATCCTATAAAGACCAACATTGTGCTGATCAGATATATATTTTTTTAATACGCAATGCACCAGAATAAATACCTCATCATCCTTTTTGAGGGACAAAATGTTTTCCACAGAAAAGAAGACAACATTTCTACTTAAAACCTCAGCACTGAGGTTTGCATCTTCCCTAAAACTAAGCTTGGACAATTTTAGATAGAGGTACAATTGTCTAAGAAGTTATGAGGGCATGTGGGATAAAACAGGCTTTGAGGGTTGAGGAATACCATTGGATGAAGTTAGAAGCACCACATGAGCTATGAGGATTGTATAATGTCTTGGCTTTGCCCTCCAAACCCACAGCCACACATACACCTACCAAGTACCAAAAGAATCTCCTTACCTTCATGCCAAAGGTAAATATAGTAATGACAATTTTCATTACAAGTGTCAAGGCCAGCTGCCACATGGCACTGTAGACTCCCACACCAGCCGGCCTGTCGGGCAGTTCATCCCCTTTGCTTGTGTTGAAACGGTTTTCATAATCACAGAGTTTGGAAGAGTCTAGAAGGCCACAGTCATTAAACAGCTCAGAAATGAGCTCACTTGTGCTCATTCGGGTGTATTCATTGGGGAAAGCCAGGATGGCAGTGATGGCTGTCACGATGAGTACTTCAATGACAGGATACTTGCCCAACTGGGTGGTCTTACGCTTCCGACACCAGGCAATGTTTGTGCGGATAAACAACGCTCCCCACAGGCCACCAAATATGCCCAGCAGAATGAATGGCACAAGCTCAAAGAGATGCCATGGAGTGTGAAACTCAACGTAAAATAGAACCAGGCGGCTGTTCCCAAAAGGATTGATGGAACGTAGAGTAAATGCTGCCACCAAGGCAGCAAAGAATGAACGCCACAAAGTTTTGAGGGGAAAATAGTAGCTGACCTACAAGAGAGAAGGTGAGATGAAAATTCAGTCAATACACAGAAACTGTTTCAGGTGAAAAGTTCGTACTGCAGGAATTAAGAGCTGAGGATGAAAACTGCCCAGAGATCTCTTGTTACATGGTAAAGCACTGAGTTGCACAGAGCACTTTGATAAATACTGGCTAGGATTCCCGACACAAAAATCATGCGCATGGTACAGTTGAAAGTAGTTACCTCTTCTAGGCTGAATAATACTCCGCCAATAGGTGCCCCAAAGGCGACGGATACACCAGCTGCTGCTGCAGCCGACAAGACCTACAACCCAAAACTCAAAATTAGTCATAGAATAATGCTACTTTCCCATCTTCAATCACAGTTTTAAAAAGAATGTTAGTGATTACCAAAACATTAAAAAAAACTTTACGTGTTCCATATCCAGTTTATAAAAAATGAAGTTCAATTTATATTTACTTTGAGAGCGAACATTGTATGCTGGATTTTGAACACATGGTTCACATGCCTGAACAAGAAGAGGGTTTGCTTTTGTAATTAACTTAAGTATGTGATTTATTCCAAATTATGCCCCCCTCCCCAAAACTCCCAACTCAGTAACTTAAATTTGAGTTCGTAGACGTATTCACCACCTAAATGTACTTACAGTGATGTGTTTACATAGTATTTTCTTTGTAAAGGAATGCTTTTTAAATGAGATTTTCAAGGAAGGCTTTAATGATACAAAACTGAAGTCACAATTGGCTCACAGCTATTTAGGAGCTACAAATATTCATACAATAGATATACAAGGTTTCCTATACTATGTGCCCTACCCCATGCCTAATGACCTATAGAAACAGAATTAAGTAGGCAACTAGAAGCAAAACTGGAAATAGATTTTAAAGGGAAGAGAGACCTAAGTATATTTAGGTGAGGCAAGGTAAAAGGCTAGGAGAGTAGGGAAGAACATAACAAACACATCAGAATTAATAGAAAGATAAAGCCCTTTCATTGGATTCTGGTTGCTGTGGAGTGACATATGATTTGGGACAGTAAAGAAGTATTTCAAAGAGAAAGTTGAATAAAATTAAGAATTTTTTAAGAATAAAATGGCTCTTGGCAAAATAGGCAGACAGGTTTCTCTGGGAGTATAGGATGGCCCAGGATAATGAAGGGGAGGAAAGAATAACATCTCTGGTACTAGCTGGGAGGACTTCAAAATTTATGGCTTTATTGGCTTTCATCTGAGAAGATGAGGATAGTTGACACAGAACTTAACAGGGGGGATTTCAATGACTCTGTTTATGATGAATTATGTGGGAAAATAAAGAATCAAAGTGGCTAGTTTGCTTTAATTTTATGTTGTAGAGTGGAGTCTGTCTATGCTCTTCCTTCTCAAATTCCTATTTTACTCTCAATCATCTGCCCACTTTGACAAGGCCCTGGGACACAAAAGGGTTGCTGCCAATCAAGCGGAAAATATAAGCGGAAAGTCTAAAGCAATAGGAAGTAAACTAAAGATTCAAGTATTCATGAATCTAGTTAGAGAAATATCTGACATTTGTACAAAGAAACAGCCAAGATCAAACTCCCCTCTCATTTTATAAGAACTTATCTGAACAAAAACGCCAATTTTATGGAATTAAAGTAACCAGCAGTCTATAGTTTCGGTCGCCTCTACCCATGCAAAACCAGCGACAATTAGCACTTAACACTCTTGACAGTTAAAATTTTTTTTTCAATTCTTTAGCTTCTGTTGTACATTATTCCCATAAACAACCTCACCAATTTAATACAGCCTTTATGTTCCTCTACCATTTGACAGCTAGCTAGACAGTCTACTCAGATCTCCCATCTCTCGTTTCCCCTCTCCCTTTTCCCCTCTCCCTGCTCTCCCTCCCTCCCTCCCTCCCTCCTCCAAGCCTTCCTCTTTGGCCAGGAACTTTCCCCCTTGAACTATCAAAATGTATTTCATATTTGAAATTTTAACATCTCTGAGTTTCCTTCTGGGGTCTTATGGTTAATTTGGGGAGGGGCTTTATTTTCAAAATAAATCACTAGGTTCCAATTTTGTGAAAATCCTTTCTAGTGAAATGACCTTATTCTTTACCTATTCCATATGAGATTTCTTTGTAATTCAAAGAAAATAGAGCAAGAACCAATTTTTTTTAAATCCTTAATTACGGCAGGATGGAAGTAGCCAATGACTTTGAACATACTTTTAAAAATGTTCTCTCCTCAAAATGATACACATTAACAACAGCATAAACATGAAAATGACTACAGATATGCTGCAGTGGGACTAATTTAGCAGAGTTAAGGCAGAGAGAGATTCAATACAGAGAGAAATTAATTCAGGGTGGCATCAGGTAGAAATAAAACATGAAAAAGCTGGCATCTGAAAGACATGCTGAATGTGTATTCTTTCACAAGAATAAACAATTTCTTTTTAAAAATCTTCTATGTTTTTCTAAATTATTTTGTGATAGAAATGGCACACACTTGTATAGAATTATATATAATAAAAAGTTTAAGTCCTTCCTTTCCTTTCACTACCACCATACTTTCCCATTCACCAGACGTAGACATTTTTAATGGTTTGGGGTCAAACCACTTTCCAGACATTTTCTTTCTAGGTGCACATACATACATCATTAAAAAAACATTAATTGAATCATACCATACACATTATTGTGAAATTGGTTTTCTAAACCTAACAGTGTTTTCTAGTCAACCTTCCATGTCAATATACAAAGGGCTATCTTGGTCTTTTTAACAGTTGCACAGTATTCTACAATATGGACAGAATATTATTTATTCAATCAGTCCTCTATTGATGCACATTGTGAGTGTTTCAGTTTTTTACTATGTCGACAAATGCTGTACTGACTATCCCCATACACCTTTGGGCACACACATGCTAGGATGTCTGTAGGATAAATTCCTAGAAGTGGTAGAATCCTCAAGTTCTCATTCTTAAGATTATACCATTTAAGCTCTCATTTAAAAAAAAAAAAAGACAGAGAGAGACTGTTAAGGCCATTTGTTATTACCTCTCTGCGCTTGGCTTCATTCTTCCTGTATTTGTTGAAGCAATGGCACAGGATGTTCCCACAGCAGCAAGCCACATGTACTAGAGGGCCCTCTTTGCCCAGACTCAAGCCAGATGACACTGCCAGCACCAATGTAATGGTTTTGATAATTAGGGTCCACTTACCCAAATAGCCCCTAATAATGAAACCACTCAAGATAGTTTTTATCTGCAGGTCAAACACAGAGAGATTGAATATAGACCAAGCAAGTAAACCAGGCTAAGAAGCAATAATTTGAACCTCATTATAGAAACTATACCTTTGAACAAGTGACACATAAATGCTTGACCTACAGTGATCCCAGTTTGGAAGGGAGCCAAGGAGCCCAAAAAAGTGAAAAATATTCTTTAAGTTTTCTTTTTTTGGCCATGTGATAACTGGGCAAGGGAGCATTTTAAATATGAGAGTATATGTATATGGAGAACGAGTGGTGGAAAGGGAAGGTATTATTCTTACAAATTGGTACTGCCTTGATTCTCTGCCAGAAAAATTTGTAAGTAGGACTTGGTCAGGAAACGGAGAGGGGCAAGATCATCTGCATAACCTTAAATCTCAGTGGTTTCAGACACCGTCAAGCAATCAAAACCAAAAATAGTTAGAAACAGGATTTTAATCACCCTTTTTCTAGCCCAAATCAGATTGTAGGAAATATAGCAAAATAGTTTTATTTCTTCTGCTCTAACAAAGTTGACAATACCATGACATTTTCAGGCCAGAATCTTGTGATCTATCCTGGGAGGTTTGGGGGGATCTGGCTTACCAGGAACCCCAAAGAGGCTAGGAATCAACTCCCTTTAACGTCCAGGCACCCCGACTGGGAGGAGACTTAGGGAAGATCTAAAAAAGACCTAGATTGCCTCAGGATCTCATCCCGTTTAACATTCATATTGTAATGTGTGCTGGAATACATGTTAAAGGGTTCTAACCAAAAAGGATTTATTGTTAACATTTATAAGCCACTTTAGAGACTCACCTCAGGGATTCCAGAGCCACAGGCGTAAGGTGCGAACACTCTGACAAGAGATACAGCAAGGAAGGCAAACAGGAGAGCCCAGAGGACGTACATGAAATAATTGACTATGTAGGCAAAGGCTCCCTGGAACAGGAGAAAAAGAAAGAAGCTTGTTTTAGCTCAGACAGCCTCAGTGAGGCATGCACCTCTTCTGAGTAATAAGTTTTCAGGAGAGGCGATCAAAAAGCAAGACCAATATTAAATCACTTAAGGTGTTCCTTCCCTGATTGTCAGCAAAGCAACTACTGAAACACTGTCAGCTCACTTGCTACTGAATATGCTACACCCAAAGGAAAGTGATAATGGCTTCTAAGGATGGACAAGAACAAGAGCAAACAAAATCCCAAAGCAAATTCACTTTCTATATGAGTGCTTTAATAGATTTTATAGTCAAATATACAGTTGACCCTTGAACAACACAAAGGTTAGCCCTAGTGTAGTCAAAAATCCCCATATAACTTTTGACTCCTCAAAAACTTAACTACGATTGGCCCTTTGCATCCACCGATTCCACCAACCATAGATCAAAACAGTATTTTTGATCTGAGGTTGAGAAACTG
The DNA here is from genome assembly GCF_000151845.1 of Pteropus vampyrus. NCBI lineage: Eukaryota > Metazoa > Chordata > Mammalia > Chiroptera > Pteropodidae > Pteropus > Pteropus vampyrus. Next base: position 340,109 of record NW_011889751.1, read on the forward strand.
CAGATGATAATATGAAAATATCATTTTCAATCTGCGGCTGGTTGAATATGCAGATGACTGAATCCACGGGTGGTTGAATCTACAGAAACAAATACAAAGAGCTGATTATATTTTTTGAAAAAAATCCACATATAAGTGGACATGCACAGTTCAAACCCGTGTTGTTCAAGGGTCAATTGTATATGATAGATATTATATGAATTTTATTAAGAGTCTTAACAGCCCTTTTATTGGAATAGCTGAACCGTGGCTACATATTTGAAGTGACTGGATCTAAAGTTCCATTAAATTCACCTTAGGCTACCTACCGTGGTGTCAAATTCTCATAAGAGGTTATAGTGTCTAAAATTCCTGGATGTTTTTCCTAAAATACACAATTATGTTCTGCAGAGAACAACCACACCTTTGAGGGAATTTTGTTACCACAGATTCAGCAACAGGCTTATGCAGTAGAAAGTTTCAGGCTCTGATCATAAAATGAAACCAGTGAAATGCCAGATATCCCAAAGAATAAAATGGTAATACCATTTTTAAAATGGAGAGAATATATTTTTGAGACTAACCCCCTATGATAACAAAGTCTGCTAGAAAAGAAATCTAATTTTAACCACTAACAAGGATTTACCAACATTAAAGGGCTTGCAAACAGTTATGTCTTATAAAAAAGCTATTTTGAACACTAGGAGATTATGGTTGCTGATAGAAATATTAGAAGTTAAAAATCACTCAAATTACATGAAATGCAAAATTCAACGAACTTTTGACTTTTTAAAATATAAAATACTATTACAACAATTTGCTGATCTACACAAAGAGAACCAAAATGTTCAAGTTATTCCTTAATTACAATTTCGATACAGGTTTTTCATTATCTTAGTCTCTTGGAGGGACAGATAATTGCTGTCTCCTTGCCTTTGGAATATAGCTAGGGAAGAAGAAGACTCCAGAAGTAGGAAACAAAGAGGGAAAGGGAGTAAAAGAGAAAGTAGTGGAAACTGGCTAGTGGCAGACACCAGGAGGCCAAGTCCTTGGCAAGAGAACTCTTTTTAAAACCCAGAAGACTCTTTCCCCAGGTAAGGATTTCATTCATAAAAAGAAGAGCCAGGGAAATTTGTCACTTGAGCAAATCTCAAGTTTGAAAGTTAGGGTTGGAACACTTAGACACACACACACACATAGCTATAAAAGGGTAGCACAGGAAAGCCTTGTGGTGATGCAACAATAATTCTATATCTTGATTGTGGTGGCGGTTACATAAATCTACACACGTGATAAAATTGCAGAGAACTACAAACACACACATCTATGCCTGTAAAACAGGTGAAAAGGTCTGTGGATTGTACAAATGTTAATTGCCTTGTTTTGCTAATGTACTATAGTTACACAAGATGTTACCATTGGGAGAGGCTGCATGAAGGATTGGAGGGACCTCCCTATACATTGTTTTGCAACTTCTTATGAATTTATAATTACTTCAAAAATAAAAGTCATAAAAAAAGCAAAGGAATCATACATGTACACACACACGCATACACACACATAGTCTCACCCTAAGTTCCAGGGCTTCTCAAATTTTTCTACCCAAGTACTCCTAATCTAGGAGAGTAAATAGAGACATTAGGGTAGGGGATAGGGTACCCATGAGCAGAGCTGAAATAGAGATTGTTTTATCTTAACAAACATGGAAATTTTGCATTCCTTTTTAAATGATTATTTACATTTAATTTCTGAAAAAAAAAATTCTTCCTCTAGCACACTGATCTTACCCCAGAGTTTGAGAAGAATATACATAAAAATTCTCACACATATAGGATATACTTAGCCCTGTTATTGAACTTTCCCCAAACCAAAAGATGTATAGTCATATATGTATATACACACTGTTATCTCTGACTTTATTATTTTCCTAACTTTATTTTCCCTGGAATAATTCTCATTGTGTGTGCCATTTCAAATTGTTTGTGGACCAAAGTAGGTGTAAAAATAAATTTTAAAAGTACAAACATATATCCTAGTCTTGTCCCCCTCAACTCACCAACATAGTAGATGAGTTGTGAGCTGAGATGGTATCTGTTTTAGTTGGTGGAAGTCAGAGTGGAATTGGGAATTGAGAGTTGGTTAGTTTTGTTTTAGTTTGTGTGTTTTTTGCTTTAGGAAAGATCTAACGTACAACCAAGTGGTAATAGAAAGGTAAGGAACTGAAAAACAACGTTACCTCTGCATCTAGAAACATAAGCTAGAAGACAAGGACAAATGAAAATATTGATTAAATCTCAAAATGAGACTGGCGCAATTTTATTCCTGGGTTTCTGTTGTTTTGATATGGAATGTACCATAACGTTTTACTGTTCTAACATAATGCTCCAGGAAAAGTTACTTTTAGAATCTATACAATAAATATGTTTTTAATCCAGTTCATCCTTTGTTAGAAGTTGTAGCTTACTTGTTGGATGGCTCTAATATTTCTACTGAAATTATTAGAGAAAGATAGATTCGGTCACATGGTGTACTACCAACTAAGAAGTAACGCCAGGTTTGTTTAAAATAAACAAAAATTTTAAGTCATTGTGTAAACATTGAATGACTCCACATGCCAGAAGAGATGGAAATAGGGCTGCGCTTAAACCTCAGAGAAAGGCAGCTGGCACTGGTTCCTCTTTTCATGAAAAGGAAAATAGGGAGAGATTCCACACTTGTCATGAGTACAGTATCAAAATGAAGTAAATGTAAGAATAAAAGTCAATGGTTCTGAAATGGTTCACGACATGTTACCTCATCTGTGCTGATGAGAAGCTGGGACCAGCTATTCCACTCTGGGCATTTGTCTTTGTTTTCAAAGGTGACATGCTCGGAGTTCCAGCAACAATGTTCATGGTTAAACCACAATCCCCTTGTGCATATACCTTCTTTTAAGTCAGTCATCCAATGAGCAGAGATGTCTATCAAGCCAGCTAGGGAACCTTATTTGTGAGGAGGGAAGGAAAGACCAAAATTGTCAGAGGAAACGTAGGGTAAAGAATCAATATAATAGATGGGCATCTAATTTCCCATTCCATCTGCAACCTCTTTCTGATTGTCTGATTTTCACCTATTATCTCTAATAGATTTCACCTATTATTAAATGCCTGTCCAAGAGGGAAAAAAAAAAAAACAAAATGAAACACTGTCCACATTAAACACCGTGTCTGTAGAATTTCCATATAAGGGAAACTTAAGGGAGAGAAAAGTGGTTGGGTGGGAGCAAGGGGTAAATATATTTGACTGTCAGCTGATTTACACAGCAAAGATTCTGCTTTGACTTAGAGTTGATGAATATTGATCCATAAAGATAGTCAAGTTTATTAAAGATTATTTTATTCTCACTAGAAGATTGAGAAAATTAACATTGCCCATATTGAAGAATATTATATGATATTTTATTTGAGATGGCTTGGGGAGGGGAGCTGATGAAGACTATGAGAAGGGCTCAGTCCTGATCATGATTTCGTTCCATGAAGCTGTAGACATGTTGAAGCCTCCTGAGCTTAGGACATGAACATTTTGAAGTTTTCTTAGTGATAAGGTGCAAACAATATCACACACATAACATTCATCAAAGAAATTATGAGAAAATGAATAGTGAATGGGGACTTAGGCACTATGGCTAATAGACTGATAGAGTTAAGATAATTATAGCACTTTTAATTCTGGCTCTCTCATCATTTCTGTCAGCCATACGAAGAAATTCCTGCATGAAGAAATTAAATGGTCTAGAATAGCGCTTTAGGGAAATAGGAAAGACATCATAAAATTCACAGCCCCCATCTACAGCCATGCCACCTTGAACAAGCCCGATCTCGTCTGATCTCAGAAGCTAAGCAGGGTCGGACCTGGTTAGTATTTGGATGGGAGACCAACTAAGAAGACCAGGTGCTGTAGGCGTAAAAAATAAAATAAAAAATAAGGGATTGTAAGCTGACAAAGTCCTTGCAATCTGTGAGGTCAACCAAGGGTTGCCTCGCCTAAAAAAAAAAAAAAATTCACAGCCCCCAAATTTCCAGGCCGATCCTGCATTCAGACACACTGCTTGTATTGTTGCTCTCCAATGCTAAAAAACAAAATACCCTGTGTGTATTAGGGAAAGAAAAATATTCACTGACCACCTAGTGACAAGAAATAAGTTAAAAAGTTGAGGATATTACGTTTATATTCCAACAGGCTAGAGACTATGTCATGTGTATGTTTTGGTAGGTGCTAAAAGCGTTAACACAGGTTATTTACATACTTGAATAACCTAGTCAAATCTAACACAGTTTGACACATACTCTTGGCCACTCCAGTCCCCATATTCTCTTCCTTCTAACTCTTATTGCACTTATTACCTGGATTCGGAAAAGTAACATGATGTTATGGAGTTTGGCTTGTTCTCTAGTTGTTTTACACAAGCATATTTTATCACACCTAACACTGGTACCCTCGGTTTTATTCCCTTATACTATTTCTCCTTCTTTTCTCAATTGGCTCCTTCTTCCCTGGTTACAAATTTCATCAAGTTTCCCTTACCCTAAAGAATTTCCTTTGTCCTTGTTACCATTTCAAGTTTCTGTCTCTTCTCTACTTCCAATGACCACCAAATATCTCCAAAACTTCCACACTGCTTATCTCCCCTTGACTCTGGCCCCTAATATTTACCTGAGATGGCTTTTCAAGGTTATTGGTATCCTCCTAATGGCTAAACTATCTAGCCTTTTCTTAGTCTTCTTTCTTCTCTTCGGCATCTCTGCAGTATTTGGGACCACGGACCACCCAGTCTATTATTAGCCAGCTCTAACCTGGTCAGATCATGTTCTCTCTCCTGTGTGAGCAAACAGGAGCAACAATATCACCCTAGACCACAGGCTGGCAAACTATGGCCTCTATGTTTGTAAATAAAGTTTTTTTCTTGGAAACAGCCCAGCTCATTTGTTTACCTATTGTCTAGGGCTGTTTTCCTGCTACAGACACCATTTGGCCTACAAATCTTAAAATATTTACAAAAAAAGTTTGCTGACCCCTGTCCTAGATCATCTTTGAAAAGCCAGCTATGGATGAGGCATTCCTCATTTGCAGCAATCTTATACTCCCATGACTTATGAATTATCTCTAGTTAACAGCAGCAGCACCGATAGCAAATGGACACTGTGCTGAGAAGTATGTGTGCTATATCTCATTTAATCCTCACAGCGAACGTGTGACATAGGTATTCATTATCCCCATTTTACAAATCAGTAAACTAAAGCTTCAAAGGATTCAGAAACTTGCCAAAAGTCACAAAACTAGCAAGTGGTGGGGCTGAAATTCAAATCCAGGCAGCCATAAACTAGAGCCTGTGATGTTAACTGCCATTTCATCCTATGCACCTCGGGGTTTCCAACATAACTTCTATTTTATCTCAATATTCCAGATCTTTCTAGGCCCATCTTTTAATGTGATAAGGATACAACTCTAAGCATCTCTGTCATATATTCTTGGCTTCCTATTTCCTCCATGGTAGGAGAAACCTGCTTGGGGAGTTGTTTTAAAGCTATATTTGCATAGCAAGTATACTATTCCTAGTTAGATTGTATACTATTTGGAGTGGCTTGGGAAGTTGATGGAGATGACAGGAAACGGTAGTACCATCCCACTTCTCAGCCACCATGAAAGAATGAAATGGTAAGCTCCTTGAGGGTATGAGCCATATATTACATGCTTTTCTTTACCCCAAAATGAGAGAGTAGATATTTAAGAAATATCTATAAAAACCTCTCAGGAAGTCCTTTTCTACATCTTCTCTCCGAAACCCCATGCAGCATGTGTTTTTAAAAAGCTGATTAATTCCAATAGAAGGGTTCTTCCTCAAGACAAATACCAAAAGGCAGTACTAATAGTACCTTAAAATGAATATATCATTTTATAACATACAAATGCATTTAAATGCATTTCCTCATTTAATCTCATTTACTTAAGGAATGAGACACAGGTATTAGTACCCTTTTTCAGATGGTGACATGGAGCTTCCAAAAGGTCCACCAGCAATTCATTTCCCGTAGGAAAATCATAAAGCATGGCACTCAACTCAAGTCATGACATAGGGAAGGAGCATACACAATTTTGGGAGATTTGTTTAGAAAACTAGCAGAGTTTACCATACCTGATAAAAGCCCAATAAGTAGCATCAACAACCAGCCAGAAAAAGCATCACTCACACTGTGAATTAAGGCCCATGTTGACTCTTTGCTTTTATTGGTAATCTAAGAAGAAATGAGAAAACATTGGTAAACTCTACACACACCCTTGCTCTTTCACCTCAAAATGCACAAGAGAGTAAAGAAACACAAAGACAAATTTATTCACTGGGAATAGAGACCAATTTGAAGTTACTCATCAGTAATCTTGGGCTGAACCAATGTCACCAAGAATTTTGAGGTTTATTGAACCTTGAGTACTAAACCCCACCTTGAACTACAATCCCTACAAGTATCTTATTCAGGTCTTCTCCATTTAGTGGCTTATTTCTTATAGCATCAATTTGTTTTGCTTATTGGAGTGGTCTCTTTCTGCTCTGGACATCAGATATTCCAAGAATGGTCCCTTGACTCACAGTAAATAGTTTGATTATTTTTCAAAGAATAAACAAGTATAAGCTTATTTGAGTGGTGAAAGTACAATTTGAGGTTTACTATCCAGAGTTGTGCTTCAGGTAAGGCAAATTTCAAGACTTGATCTCATAAATCCCTAACTGTACATTGATCACAGATACTAAATGATATCGGGAATGCATCTCTTTACTTTCAAAAACATACTGGGAATATTTGAGGCTATCAAGAGGTGCAGAAAGTTTTACCTTTTAGGTCCTAACCTTGTCAATTTAACCCTTTTCAGTGCGTACTTCCCCCTTTTCTGTGCCTCTATCTCTGATTTTTGAAACTGTAAAGTAGCTACCCCATGATCATCTACAGCAACATCATAAATAGTTATAATAATTATAAAATTTTTAAAGTAGTTAAAAATTTCACTTCAATCTATAACTTTAAGTTTCCAGTTCAGTGCGGAAAGTAAATGAGGTGACATTTTTTTCCTGTGACAGTGTTTCCATTCTGATGATGAACAGTTAATGCTAAAATAAGAGTCCCCCTTGAACATTTAACAAACACATTTTAATTGTTTTTGCTATATTATTAATTTGTCTCAGATGCAACCATTTTAATATAATGGGAAATATGCCCTATCACAGGTGATTTTCACAATGTAAATAACACTGAATATACAACTGATGATAAACTGAACTCTGAATTTCAGAGAGCAGAAATTCTAAAGCCATACAATTCCAAATTTTAAAGTCTGATGAATTGGTAGGATAGACAGAAAGAATATGTATGTGTTCCTAAATGTCAGAAACCTTATGAAAACAGAGAATATTTTATAGAGATAATCTTTTTCATAAGGATAAGAAAATTCAGTGGGGTTATCACAAGTCCAAGGATTACAAAGGAATTTCTCAAAACCTATACCTAGGACAACCTGACTCAGGGGTTCAGGTGGTCATGAGAAAACCAGTCAGGACCTGGGAAAGGCTTAAGAATGAAAAGTGATTTGTTCGGGAGATTCACTTGGCTCTAAGAGGAGGAAATCATGAACTCAGGAGAGAATGGGATCAACTTAAAAATCAAATTTTAAATTTGGAGTCAAAGCAGAAATATTAAGAAAGAAAAAATAATAATACCTACTTTTGGTTGAAGAAATGTCTCCCCAGAGGATTACCTACTGAATCAGAGCCACTGGGGATGGAGCCCTATCTTTTTAATAAGTTCTCCATGTGCTCTTGACACCAACTAGAAATTATAATTCCCTCATTTAAATAATACACAGCAACAAGTTCAAGGCAAATGACCTTGGTAGAATGCTCTGAGAAGTTTTCAAAGTACTTTAAAAAAAGAAAAGTGGGGAAATTCTCGTTATATTCAAAAGAAGTTGTATCGCAGCCATAAGTGCCATCTATTACATATCATATTAAATCAATATCCTTAATTTGAATTTGATTGGTCTTGTGGGTTTGTTTGAGTCGAACATGCAAATTTATTTTGATTTTGTACAGGAGCTATAATCACATAAACTTTGTCCTGTATGCTTTAGTAAATACAGGGCTCTGAGAATTTTTTCTTTTATTCTTTTGAAAGGAGTCCATTTTCTTTTCTCTGTTCTAAAAATCCAGCTTCAAGAGAAAACCATAAAAGAGAGATACAATGGGGAAAGAGGATCTTTGAAATTTATTTCAGCTCTTCCCATCAAGCTTGTTTTCACCTATCTGGATAGGCATTTATACCCATTTTAGGACTCGAAGGATCCTTTTCAACCACTTTCTGTAGGAAGATAAACTATCATTAAATACAAATTCTTTTCAAAATTAGATACAAGATGCCTTAAAAGTAAAAATAAATTATAAAACAAAACTCTACATTGTCAATAGAAACCAGATTTGGTCACATCCAGAGCTGAAGGAAAGAATACACATAAAGAATATATCTTCAACTTCTTCCCCTGTTGTTTCCTAACACTTACTCATATACCATCTTTTGTCTTACCTCTCGATGTCTATCCCGATCTCGAGATTTCTCTCTCACCCAATCAATGGTATTGAAATCATCATAGGTCCCCACACCAGGGATTGGCTCCTCCAAGAAGTCCATCATTCTATTTGAAGAACCTATTCCTCCACCATTGTATGACTTGTCCTCTGTTTTAAACAGCAAACAGACATTAGTACTTCAGACACTAGACATTTTTAATAACTCCTTTCTCCACACCAAAGGTGAGTCCTTAAACTACCAGATGACTACAGTTAGGGTGTGCTGACAAAGCAATAAAATCAATCACTTAGTGAGACTATCCATCACATTCAGAGGTTTCTGTGGTCTAGGCACAAAATGAGTGTCTTAAGGCAGTGTGAATGGAAGGGGTCAGATGAGAGTGACAATACAAAGGGAGAACTGACAGGACTTGAAGTGCAGTGGGAAAGGATTTACAAAGCAAAAGATAGGAGCTTGGAGCAGCTTAGTTATTTCATTTTATGTTATGGAAAGGAGACAAAAGGGTCAAAGGCCTTTGCAGACATATCACAGCAGAAAGCGTTTTATATTTATGAGGCAGTCATTCAATCCTAGGAAGTGGCTTTTGCCTGAATGGAGACTCCAAAGAAAGCATGTAGGCCTTTTCGAGAGTTAAGCTGGCTGGAATGTACATATCTCCCTTCAATAGATAGAAAACTTTGATATCTGATGTAATGGGCTTGTAGAAACTTTTACTGAGTACGTCAGAACAGTCTAAGATTTACAAGTAGAAATTTAAAGAACAGTACAGGTCTCCATGATGATATCCCTTTTTGATCCTTCAACTGTAAGAAACATATCTATTTGCCCAACTATCACAGTCCTTTATCTGCTTCACTTTTAGCACTTCTATTACAAATACTTTTGCAAATGCTTTATCTTCCTTTCTAGACTAGAAGTTCTTTGAGGGCAGCCCTAGATCTGTTTCATCATTGCCTTCTCCATCCAACATTGAACCAAGCATTGGACCACGACTCAATAAATATCAGCTGAATCAAAGTTTCTTTGAACAGTAGTGACAAGGGAGTATTCAAATTCAGAAGTTGTACTCATACAAGGTTACTTAGTACTGCTAAACAAACTTGTTCAAAATATTTCCACAGTCCTCTGGTGGAACAACACTTTGCTATTAAACACAAAATGTGAAACAGCATTCAGGTATTTATGCAAATGCACACTGAGGAAAAATGCAGAGTAATGCTATCATTGAACTCAAACAGCCAGAGCTCACATTTGCAGCATCAACCTTGGCAGGGACAAAGCTTTCCCCAGACTGCTTGGAGATGAATCCCACTGCAGAGAAGGACAAGGTGGGACTGAGCTCACCTCCTCTCCCCCTATCTGCATCCCCATCTTCACTTTAAATTTCTAACATACAACTTCAGCACTCTCACAGGGTCAGTTTGAATTAATATCCAAGATGTACTTGGTTTACAAATTTGAGTCTTCCAAATACCTAATTCAGCATACCTTTCACAAGCTAACACACACATTTGAAGGAAAATGCTCTGCAGAATCCAAATTATATTCAGGGTAGGGCTGGGGGTAGGGTTGGAGTGGAGGAGGTGAACAAGTTAATCTTAAAACCCCTAACCAAAGTCCTTTCTCTATCTTCCAGCCTACCTGGCTGTAAAATGGTTGGCTGCTGAATCACCAGCCCAGTATTTACTATCATGTTAGTGGCATACTGATAAAGATTAGTGTTAGTGTGCTGTTTGAGAGCTTGGAGGGAAACAGCCAGCTAGGAAATGAGGGCAGAAAGAAAATAAAGTATGTGAGGAAGAAAAAAAAAAAAAGCTGTTTCAATTCTAAAGACAAATGCTGACGTGAACACAAGGTGCCAAACAATCAGAAATTTACTTTTAAGAGCAGGTTAATGCTTCAACTGAATTTGCTCTAGTTTAAGAGTGCTCCTTTCAGAAGAAATTTTAAAAGGATTTTTTGTGAAACTGACCAATAGCTATCTAATGTTACACTATATATCAAATGAAGCCCACCCAGCTTAAAGGATATTAAGACAAAATGAAGATCTGCAACAGCTTCTTAACAGAAAAGAAAGAATCCTCTTACATCACTAGGTAACATGAGCACTGCATCATCCTTCTTTGTAGTCTCCTGTTATAAACGCAAATTGTCGGGCAGCTCTAAAAGAGCAGGCAGTGATTAGAATCTGACAACAGACTGCTTGTGATTCTCCAGATTCCCTTCTCCCTTGGGTCACGTTTTGGTCCCTCTCCAGGCTCAAGTATGCTTACCTTCAATCACAGCTTTCTTTTTTTCTGCCTCAAGGAAGAAATAACCTTAGCAGCCCACATTTAGTCATCTAGGTTGAGGAGCTTTTACAGAAGGAGCCCCGGAATGAACTGCTTTAGAAGGGCACTTGCTGTGTTCTCTGCCTTTCACAGGAACAAATGCCACCTAAAGAACCACCAGTGTTCCCCAGCGGTCAGAGTATGATGTCACTGTTGGAACCACGTGACCAGACCCTTGGACTAGCCTTGGAGAAAGGAAGATTTTTAAGGGAACACAAAAGCCTTAAAGATGTAGTCTCATCTAAATAAATGCCATCAAACTGAGGGCAGTCAGGTCAGTTCAGAAAACTGGGGTCCATTTCCATCTGACTTATTTCACTTAGCGTAATATCCTTAAGGAAGGACAAAAATAATATGCTATCACTCATATGTGGAATATAAAATAAAACAAAACAAACAAACAAATAAAATAAATTATAGGTATAGAGAACAGACTGGTGGCTACCAGAGTGGGAGTGGGAGAGGGAGAGGGAGAGGGAGAAATAGGTAAAGGGGGAGTCAAATGTATAGTGAAAAATGGAAACTAGATTTTGGGTGGTGAACACACAATAGGATATACAAGTATCAAATTATAATGCTGTACATCTGAAACTTGTATGTTATAAGCAAATGTTATTACAATAAATTTTTTTTTTAAACAGACTGGGGTTCAGAGAAGTTTTAGTCTTCAGATCTCATTTAGCAGAAAATCCAAAAAGGAAGAAATCTCTAAAAGCATTTAGAGCTACATGGATCCTAAGTAAAAAAGGGAGAGAGGCAAATATAGAAAAGGTTTTTTAAAACATGCACTGGATAGAAATAACAAGGATAAAATCTCACAGACATAACATAGACATAATAGAGCACATAACATGATGCTATTCATACGAGTTCAAAACCAGGCAAACCTAAATTATAGTTTTTGTATAGGATACAAACACAAGCAACTACATTACAAAGACAAGCAAGAAAATGACAAAAGTAAAGACAGTGTCTACCCAAAGGAAAAGAAGGGGTCGTCATCTGGATGGAGCACATGGTGAGGGTGGGGCTTCTGGAATGTTGGTAATTTTTCTTGATCTGAGCATTGATTACCTGAGTGTTGACATTATAATTATTCTTTAAACTGTACACATACGTTTTATGTCTTTCTATGTAAACATCATAATTAGAGAAAAACATGAAAAACTGAATTGCACATGAAGTGATTACACAAGGTCAGTTCTTTAAAAGCACATAGAAACTTTGAAAACCCAGAATACAGTCAAGAAAATTAGTTGTTTCTTAGTGTTAATGCTCTAGCCAGAAAGCAACATCAGATTTAATCTCATTAATCCAAATAGGGTAAAAGTAGTTATTTCAGCCATGAAAATAAAAATAAATTCACTGCTACATTTGCATTGTTTTAAAGGCTTTTTCTTCCCAGGTCCTATTCTGAAGGCTATTTTTAAGCAGGTCTTAATTAATTGTGCAATAAGGCCAGTATAGTGAAGAAGAATCAAACTGCCATCTCCCAACTTCCTAAGAGACTCTACAGGACAGCCACTGTTTAACATTAATCCACTCAGTGTGCTCCAATAATCAGACCTAAATGGGGGGCTCTGAAATGTTGGGGTACTCCTATCAATTCTTAAGGCCCAATGCATCCTGATGCTAATACAACAAAACCTTAAAAATGTGAAGAGCTTCAGGAAACCTGTATGCTTTCAGTTCGGTCCATCATTATTATAACATCTCAGTTTCTTGATGAACTTAATCTAGCATTACTGAGAAGAATTAAAGTTGCAACTGATGAGTATTGTGGCAATGAACTACAAAGCTTAAACTGCAAAAGCTATTTGTAGCCCAAGTGTAACTGTCTTATACATTTACACTTTTAGAAAAGGATATTATCTTAAAGAGGATGACATGTCCAACTACATAATCTTCCTTCAAAGTCATTCTTTATTAATTAGGATTCTACCTATAGGACCACTACAGAATTCATTTACATTATTTAATAAGACTTATGTTACCTTACTAGGTTATTTTACATTTCAAGATGCTAATTGGGTTTTTTTGGTAACCCAAAAAATGTATAGTTGACGAACATACAGTGACTGGATTGGAAAACTAGTACCATGTTAAGAACTTTTGATTAAAGTTCTTGTGTTTTTCAAATGCTACATCAGTGTTTCTAGAGGAAGGAATTTTATTCCATGTAAATTTACTTCTTTTGAAAACTAGAGGGATGGTAGCTATGACACAGTCCTCATATTAAAATGGGATTTAATTACAATTCAGATTAAGTAACGAAGCACTGGTATTCAAAGTCTGACATGTTACAATTTACTTTTTAAATGTATTTTTATATTTTAATTACAGTTTGCATATGATACTGTTTCAGGTGTACAACATAGTTATTAGACATTTATATAACTTATGAAATGATCACCCCAGTTAATCTAGTACCCATCTGACACCATACAAAATTATTGCAATATTATTGACTATATTCCTTATGCTATACTTTATATTCCCAAAACTATTCTGTAACTACCAATTTGTACTTCTTAATCCCTTCCCCTTTTCACCCACCCCAATCCCCCTCCCATCTGACAACCCTCAAAATGATCTCTATATCTATGAGTTTGTTTTTGTTATGTTTATTTTGTTCTTTGGATTCCACAAGTAAGTGAAATCATATGCCATTTGTCTTTGTCTGACTTACTACATTCAGCACACTACCCTCTAGGTCCATCCATCTTGTTGCAGATAGCAATATTTCATTCTTTTTTATGGCTGAGTAATATTCCATTATATATATGTACCACTTCTTCTGTATCCATTCATCCATTGATGGACACCCAGGTAGCCTCCATATTTTGACTATTGTAAATAATGCTGCCATGAACATATGGATGCACATGTCCCTTCGAAATAGTGTTTTGGGTTTCTTTGGATAAATATCAAGAAGTGTGATTGCTAGGACCTTCTTTGGCTCCTGTTATAGCCTTTGTTTTAAAGTCTTTTTTGCCTGGTATAAGTATTGCTACCTCAGATTTTTTGTTTGTTTCCATTTTCATTTTCATTAAATATCTTTTCCCATCCCTTTATTTTCAGTCTGTGTGTCTATCTGAAGTGAGTCTCTTGTAGGTAGCATATATGAGGGTCTTGTTTTCTTATCCATTCAGCCACCCTTATCTTTTGATTGGAGCATTTAATCGATTTACATTTAAAGTAATTGTTGATATATAGTTATTGCCATTTTATTATTCATATTTTTATTTTTTGTTTGTTCGTTTTTCCTTCTTCTTCTTAAAAAAGTCCCTCCAACATTTCCTGTATACTGGCTTGGTGGTGATAAATTCCTTTAGCTTTTTCTCATCTGGGAAGATCTTTATCTGTCCTTCAATTCTAAATGATAGCATTGCTGGGTAGAGTAATCTTGGTTGTAGGTCCTTGCTTTTCATCACCTGAAATATTTCATGCCAATCCCTTCTGGCCTGCAGTTTCTGTTGAGAAATCAGCTGACAGTCTTATGGGAGCTCCATTGTAGATAACTAGTTGTTTTTCTCTTGCTGCTTTTAAGATTCTCTCTTTGTATTTAACCTTTGGCATTTTAATTATGATGTGTCTTGGTGTGGGCCTCTTTGGGTTAATCTTATTTGGAACACTCTGTGCTTCCTGGGTTTGTTTGTCTATTTCCTTCACCGAGTTAGGGAAGTTTTCAGTCATTATTTTTCTCAAATAGATTTTTAATCCTTTGCTCTCTTTTTCTTCTGGTAACCCTATAATGTGAATGTTGGTATGCTGGATCTTATCCCAGAGGCCGCTTAAATTATTCTCATTTTTTTGCATTCTTCGTTCTTGCTGCTGTTCTGATTGAATGTTTTCTGCTACCTTCTCTTCTAAGTCACTGATTCAATCCTCTGCTTCATCTAATTTACTATTGGGTCCTCCTAAGGTATTCTTCATTTCATTTATTGTATTTTTCATTTCTGATTTTTTACGTTTTCTATATCTATATTTTCTACCTCTTTGTTCAAGTTCTCACTCAGTTCATCTACTCTTCCCTTAAGTTCACTGAGTATCTTTACAATCAGTGTTTTGAACTCTGTATCTGGTAGATTGCTTGTCTCCATTTTATTTGGTCTTTTTTTCTGGAGCCTTTGTTCTGTTCTTTCATTTGGTACATGTTTCTTTGTCTTGCCATTTTGGCTGCCTCCCTGTGTTTGTTTCTATGTGTTAGGTAGGGCTGTTATTTCTTTCTGTCTTAGTAGAGCGGCCTTATGTAGTAGGTATCCTGTGGGGCCCAGTGGCACAGTCTCTCTAGTTGCCTGGCCTGAGTGCTTGAGGTGTGTTCCTTGTATGGGTTGTGTGTGCCTGTTGTAGTTGAGCCTTGGTTGCTCTCTGCACGTCAGTGTGAGAGATTCACCCTCGGGCTGATTGGTTCTGAGAACTGGCCAGTGACTACAGTAAAGGAGCTATTATACAGAAGCTGACGCTATAGAGCACAATTCACTTTAGCAGGGCTCCAGTGCCTGCCCTGTCTGCCCTCTGGGTGTGTCATCCTCAGACGTGGCCCTGGGTGGTGCTCTGGCTCAGACTGAAGCTGGCTACTGGGCTTGCAGGCCAGGGCCTTGTGGGAGGGGCCCTGCTGCAGCCCAAGTCCAGCTGCAGCCTATGCCCTGCCTAAGGCCACCTGGCATGAGCTACTCAAGCAATCCGCAAAAGGTCGCCACGCACTCTGGGCTTTGAGGTACATTGAGAGGCCAAGCCGCAAATCGAGACCGTCTGCTGCTAGTGCCAGGCTTGGGGCTGCTCAGCAAGACATATGGGGCACACAGAAGCCAGATACTGCTTGTTTAAGTGTTGTGAACCTTTGTGAAATTCTAGGAAAGTCTGCAGGATAAGCCAAGATAGGCTATTTGTATGGACAATCTACTGGCAGTGGCTTGGTTGGGCCTGCAAGTTGAGTGGGGCAGGCTTTCAGGGAGTCACCAGGCAGAGTGGCCACTGTTAGCCAGGTTGTTGGAGACTCAGATATGGTGGCCTGGGTCTGCATGCTGGGTGGGGAAGGACTCAACAAAGAAATAATGCCCTCTGCCAGCACTTCTGACTGAAAAAAAGCTGAGCCCTTATCCTGAAGCCAGACAATTCAATACCTCCCCATATGTCCTTGGTGCTTTTTGAGCTGCTGCCAAAGCACTGGAGCTCAGAGCAAGTGAATCCATCAGAGAGTAAGTCCATGCCTGGATCCCTTAAGAGGAATGTCTATGACTCCAGCTGCCCTCCATTCTCAGCCAGAAATTGTGGGTACTTCTCTTCTCAGCACTGAAACCCTGGTTTAGGAAGCCCAGTGTGGGGCTGGGACCTCACACTCCTCTGCGGGGGGACCTCCACAGCCAAGATATCTCTCTTGATTCTCAACTAGCACACACAGGTGTGGGACCAGCCCATTCTGTGTCTTCACCCCTCCTACCAATCTTGAGGTGGCCTCTGTGTGTCCCCAGTTGTAGAATTTTTATTCAGCTAGACTTTAGGTGACTCCCAAGGATAGCTGTGCTGTACTTTAGTTGTAATTTTGATATGGTTGTGAGAAGAGGCAAGCACAACGTTTTCCTACTCTGCCATCTTGACCAGAAGCTCCGTATTTCTTTTGCTCTTTTCTACTCCTCTATTCCCTTCTCTGCTACATTTGTAATCTCTAGTTTATGTTCATTACACAGACTGCCAGGTTTAGGGCAATTTATATCATTGTGAAAATAAGACACAAAGAAATGCTTACCAATTTTTAATGCATCCTATGATAGAAACACAGTAATACAGTCAATATTTGGAGATAAGCAGAGTTACCTTTCTGGAACACAGATCTGATCAGATCATTTTCTTATTTCTAAAATGTGAGTGGCTTCTGCAGCCATCTCTTAAAGCTTTAAGCATACAAAGACCATGTAATGAGCATTTGGTATAAGTGCGGACCAGGAATTTTAAAATATTCATCATAATTTTTAGAATAATAAATATAAAATATTTTAATGTATAATAATAAGGATGACAATGATATTACTACTATTTTAGGTTTCATAAATGAGAAGAATTAAATTGCTTGCACTCTTTCACAGAGATATCTATAATATCTGGCCTGATGATAAATAGCTTAAGCTGTGGGTCATATTCCACATCCAATTGGTTTCTTTTCTTACCATTTTCTTAGTAGAAAGAAAGGATAAATTCATAAGACTTAGTTATCAAGAATGGCAGCAGAGATTATCTGCCCATTTGGGACCAACTACTGAGGTATAAAGAAAGTAATAAAATGCAAAATGCTTTTCAAAAAACAGTGTGTTAAGAGGTAAGTTTCTGGTGTGTAAATACTGTGCCAAGGAAGGTAGAGTAAAATTAAACAACAATCCTAAATGTCAAATTTGTGTACTTAGATAAGTCTAAATTTTTGTCTCTATACAAAAGAAAAGTAAAAATTTGTAACGCAAGTTTTGAAGGCATAGTGTGCCCTAAGTTATATATAAAATAATTTAATGCTCTAACAGGAAAATGATTCAAGTTAAAGTACAATTAGATCTTAACTTGACTAATAGAAGAAAAGCCCCCAAAGGCTAATTTGCATTACTTGGGAGTGGGGCTGGAGGTGGAGGTGAATAGAAAACTAGTCAGGAAAAAGTCAATATTGAAACAGCTTTCCTAGTAGGCTACTCTTAGGTCTAAAAACGTAACAATAGATCTTTAGAAATACATTGCTTGAATGAGGAGGCATATAAATGAATGCATTTAGCTCATTTTCCTTTATGGAAACCACTTTCTAATTTTTTTTTCTAAAAATCACATGATGCCTAAAACTAGAAAATACCTTACAAGAAAAGAAATTGTTACATGAGAATGTTTATTTCAATCCCTAACTGATATGCCATTAGAAATTTACTGGGGGCGGGGGGAGGGCTGAACAGTAACTGATTAAATGAACTAGTTAAACACTAACAAAAACACAAGGGGAAAAGAGGATTAAAAAAACCTTGTGCACCACGCAGGGACCCTGAAGTACTGCTTTAGTAATATCACAGCTGCGTGAGGACGCACTTATTGGCAGTAGCCTAAAGAAAGAAAGAAGCACTCAAAGAAATGGGGAAGGGCTATTGGTATGTATCACAGGACTTGAAAATAGTCGTATTTTAAAAATGTGTTCAGTTTTTACAGGGATATATTGTATTTTTGCAAGGCAGGGATCACATCTACAAAACAATTCAACACTCTACCTAGCACACATCAGCAGATATTCCTCCTGGGGTCATTTAAACATTACCTTCATTCTACAGCAAGGACACAAGTATGAAGAGCTTATTGTATGCTACTTCTCACTTCATACCTGCACTTTATTGTTTCATCTTCTTTATCGGTTCATCCATTCTAGATCTCCCCATAAGTCATGAACTCTTTCACATTCCATTCACCTCTAATATTTGAGAATGTATAACAGCTGAAATCCCAATAATTAGTCAACATTTTTAGGGCCTTCCCATCTATCAATGTGTGGCCTCCATTTTGTTTATATTTTGCTTTCTCACTTACCCAAACCCAGTAGCTGAAGAGCAAATGTTGGTGGAGTAGCCTTCCCATCTGAGCCCTGGATAGTATCACAAGACTATGTCATGCTTTAATACACTATCTTAGTTTGGTCCCTTGGACACTTATCCAGGGCAACTATTCC
Source organism: Pteropus vampyrus (assembly GCF_000151845.1). Taxonomy (NCBI): domain Eukaryota; kingdom Metazoa; phylum Chordata; class Mammalia; order Chiroptera; family Pteropodidae; genus Pteropus; species Pteropus vampyrus. The sequence continues at coordinate 358,711 of NW_011889751.1, forward strand.
ATTGGCACACATCTGTACAGTCATACTGGTTGTTAAATATTGAAATACCTCCATAGCTATAGATAACCACTCTTTCCGGAGGACTCTCCTCCCATCCAATTGTCCCCTACATGGCTTCTGAAAGTTCCCATGATGCATCAGCTAGAATACCAGGAGGCTCCAGGACACAGCCCAGCCCTATGTCTGATATCCAAACAGACTGATCAGTGCCTGTGTTGTTTTGAGTGTCACCCAAGCACTCATTTCATGTAAGGACTGACTGCTGTTATTCTTGTTCACAGCAGGTTAAAACTTGAAGTTGTCTAAGATGGAAGGAAGGACAACAAAGAGGAAACTCTACCCCAAATCTGCTCAGAGCTAGACAATAAAAAGAATGATGAGGGGTAATGGAACTACAGAAACTGAACCAAATCTCTGATATATACTATTGAGATGAAGTTTGAGAATTATGTAAAGTATACAAGAAGGTAGGGCATAGCAGAAAGGGATAGGGAAAAGGCTTTTGAACTAAGCATCAGTCTTGATTCTAACACCACCTTGTGACTCTTTGTTTCCCACTGGATACAGCTCTATACTCACTGGGTTGTAGACATTTGCTTGGGCTGTACCTGTTATGTCTCCGACTCCCAGTATCTGCTTTAATCTGGAAGTTCCTAACCCAACTCACCTTCATTACCATTGGAGCCAAGGTGTTATCTGCCAGAATTACCATAGTTATGAAAAATCACACAAGGATTATGGCTTGGTATCTACAGGTTCCCACTGGACTAGATGCCACAAAAGTCAATGGAGAACTGGAAATAAAGGGACTATATTTGACAAAGTTGCTGAGTGGCTTATTCATATAAAAAAAATAGCCCTCTGCTCCATTTCCTGCTCTTCGTTCTTTCCTTCTCAAATTTACACATTTATAGGACTGAAAAAAGGACTAGGGAGTGTAATGGGCAGGGAGACACTGCCTTAAAATGCACATTACATTCTACAGTGTTGGGAAACCCTTTGGCTAGCATGATCCTGTATAATAACTTGTGATTATTGTTTTAAAGCAGCAATTCAACTAAGTCTGTATTGGTTTCTATTAAACCATTATGCTTTAGCAAGGAAAAAACTTCCAGAGGAAGTACCAATGAGGAGATTCTTCTTGGATTCATGGAATAATATGATGTTATGGACAGAAAAATGAGTTTAAAAAGATATTTAAATAAAATCTAGGAATTGCTCTTAAAGAAGTACTTGTACTTGTATACACCAATGTATGTATGTTATTCATTGCAGCACTTTTAGTTATAGCAAACACCTAGTAACAATGAGAGGCCAGTGATAGAGGAATAATGCAAGGAAAGTAGACTGATGTGTACTGAAATAGAAAAATCCCCCAAACATATTATGTAAAAAAAAGCAAGTCAAAAATAATAAGTAGATTAAAAAAATACAATATATGTTTCTATGTTAACTAAATAGAAAAAAAAATTGAAAGAGACATACTGAATTATTTTTAGGGGTGGGAAGTAGAGGGGGCTTTCACATTTTATATATATATATGTATATTGTTTGAATCTTTAAAAGTGAAGTATATTTATGTGTTATATAAGTGGTTCTAAAAGAAAAAAAATGATAACACAGCTAGTAGAGATGGGACACTGCAAAGGGCAGACTTACATTCTGAGGCAGACCACTGGGGTATTTAGAAATGAAGTAGGTGACAGTTTCTGGAGAACACCAGGAGGAAAACACCAAAAGGAAGATAGTTTATTAAGTTTTCAATGAAAGTCAATGAGAAGAAAGTCTTTATGATCAGACCTATTGTTCAGCAGCTATAAGGGGCAAATTCTAACCCCAGCTCCACAACTCAATAGTTGTGTCACCTTGGGCAATTGCCTTAATTTCTGTGGGCTTCAGGTTCCCCATCAGTAAAATGAGAGGGTTATTAGCATAATTTTTTGGCCACTCAGACATTGTGCTGAATGACTTTTGAGATGATCTTAGCTTTGAGCCATTCCAAATAGTATTTTGATTGCACACTTGTCTGAGAACACACTTCTGGCAAGATCATAAAATGGCACTACCAATTTTTAGAGAAAAAAAGTAAGACAGCTCGTCAGTGAAGTACAGGACAACTTGGGACCCAAGGCTTCTGGGATATTGTTAACTAGAGCTATATCAATATAGCTACAATATCCTCGGAGTACCTGCTAGCCACAGACCCCAGAAACATCCAGCACACACTCCTAAAACATTATAGAAATCCTTTTACCCATCCGATGCCATAAATTGGAACAGGTGAGGTTAAAAGTAGTCCACTCAGGATTTAAAGTACTGCCAAAGGATCTCTAAAAACATATATATGTGTGTGTGTGTTTTTTTCTTTCAAGAAGGTACAAAAGTGATTTTCCTAATTGAAAAATAAATAGAGAGCTTCCAGTTTCAGCTCTGGCAAGTAAAGAGCTTTAAAGTTGTAACTTCTGCCCTTAAAACAAACTGAACAAATTGGACAACTGAAAAATCAAGAACTTTTCTTGGGCCCAGTAGAGAGCTGAGGTTGCAGGGGAAACTGCAACCTCCCAATTTGAAGAAAAGGCCGTAGCCAAAGAAACACAGTTGAGTTCTGCTTACCTAGAGTAGAAAATGCTGGAACCATAATCTCAGAGGGACACTTAAATGGCAACTTTGACGAATTGCTGAAGGCTGAGCGTGGACTTGCATGGAAGTGAGAAACTCCTGTGGCTTACACTTTTGTGGGCTCTATCTCAAAATTCTCTACCAAGTTCTCAGTGAACATTCAAGAAAGATCCCCTCCTGACTCTGAGAAGGGGAGGTAAAGACTAACCACTATGAAATATCCCAGAGCTCTTTATAACAAAGGCCTATCTATGCTCCAGGGAAAATTCTTTGGCTGAGCCTTATTCCAGTTGGGGGAAGGGCATTCCTCCTTCTCCAGCCCCCTCCCTTCCCAGCCTTCTTGTCTCACCTAAGGGAAAAATGTCACAGTCAACAGGATCCTGAGCCTCCAGGAAATGGGCTAAGAAAGCTGAGGTCAGGAACAAGAGTAGGGGGCAGGGAGAACAAAAAGCTATACCACTGGACTAAAACTTCTGAGGTTACACTCACAAGACACAGGCTCAACAGACACTGGGATTTAATCAGAAGATGATAAAATGATCTTTTTCACAACTTAATTGGTAGATTTCATACGCTATCATGTTTTTCATTTTAAAAGACTGTTTTTTTCTTTCCCTAGGAGGTTGGGAGATTATGTTGAGGCTCACAGGGGTAGCCCAAGCCCATTGTCACATGCTAGGGGGCCATGACCTGCCTGAACTTTGAAGTCACCCCTGACTCTCTTCTAGTTTATTCCCTATATCTAATTAGTCCTATCAATACTCCCTCTGAAATTTCTCTAGAACTTAGTCCTTCCTCTTCATTCCTGTTGTCTTAATTCAGGGCTTTTGATCTTTCACCTAGATTTTTAAAAAATAACAGTTTAACTGGTCTTCCATTCTCTAACCTACCCTTTCCGTGAATCCATCCTCCACACTGCCATAAATTCTCTAAAACGCAAATTCAATCATAACATTCCTGTTTTTAAATCATTATAAGATAAGGTTCAAAGGCAAAAACAATCTGGACCCACCTAGATTTCTAACTAGATCTCTCACCTTATTCCCTGCTCCCCTCCCTCCAGCTCCAACTGCTACCAGTCCCACCTTTGGAGCCTCAGAATTCTGACACATAGATTCTGTTTCTTGAATAGAAAAGACTCATGCTGCTGTGCCTTTACCTCTGTTGCTCTCTGCCAGGAATGTCTCCTCATTCAACAGTTAGAGAGTAGCAGTAAGGCATGGTAGGTAGAAATACAAGCAGGTGAGGAGAAGAAGGGACTCAAAGAGCATTACTAAGACAGCACAGTGATCGGTTCAAATCTAGGTGCTTCATAAATATTGAATGAGTGAATGGATAAATGAATGAATTGTTGACCATGAGGTCTAGGCTGCAGAGGCAGGCAAGTGAGAACAGATGGCCTATGAGAATAACTCTGAATTTTTTCCCGTTACTCAAACTCTTTCTATTTTCTTCCCTATCCCCTTCTTTCAGATTTCCATGTTTATGTTTCCTCTAATTTACAGACTATTATAACACTATCTCAAATGCATTTAACTGTGCCATGCATATTTTATTTATTCATTCTTCATAAATCAATCCTTCTAGCCATCTGGAAAACAAGAACCACTCTATTGCCTTTCAAGTTCCTTTTAACTAATCTTTTTACTACATACTATTGTGCCTGGTACAATTATGCACAGTTTCACCACCAAATATATAGGACTTTATGACCTTTTTTGTTGTTTTTATTAGGAAGTTCCATGTGAAAACGTTAAAGTAAGAACAATTAAAAAGCAAAGCAAGAAAATGCATTGCTACAGAGTGTAATGACTGATTTTCATGTGTAGCTCATGGAAAACAGCCTTTTATTATTTTATGGTCAGAACTTGTAAACCACAAGCAGTCATTCTCCTGTAAAGGCTATTTAAAAGTGAAGGACTTCTCATGTAAAAACATACTCTACAATCATAGGCAATGTCAAAATCTTGTCTGTCTTAGTTTTCTAGTCTATTAAATGGGAATAACGGATACTCGCTTGTCCCAATCACCTACTGAGAGCAATGTGAACACACAAAGTACTTTAGAAATCTGAATGCTATATGAAATCATTTTCTATTACAAGCAATGATGATAACTAAGCTAAACCACTCTGGTTTGGGAGAGGTAGCCAGTTCAAGTTCTAAATGACCACTTCTCTAGAGCAAGTAATTGATATAACTGACTCACTATGGTTATACCTATACATAAGTGGAAGTGATACACAAACACATGTCCCTTTTATAGAAGTAGGCAAATATGGCAAACCAGTAAATACCAAACAGTGAGTACCTTCCTTTTGTGAATTTCAAATACAAGGACACTCTTCTACTGTCACTTTCCTGAGATACCTTTACTAGGCAAATTTCTTGATATCCTTTTGAACCTGCAATTTTCATACTAGTGTGTTTATCCCAAGTTGGTCACCTCCTTAGAGAGGCCTTCCCTGACCTTTCTAACTAATGTTAAGCCCCAGTTACCTTCTATTACCATTCTGTTTATTTCTATCCTAGTATTTATCGCAATGGGTAATTAACTAGGTAATCCGTTTATTCATTTACCCAACTAGATTTAAATTCCAGGTCATCTTGGATCTTATCTAAATTAATTCCACTACTGTATCCCAGTGCCGGCAATAGTGCCTGGGTCATACAGATGCTCAAAAAATATTTGTTAAATGAATGGGTAAAGAAATTTGTCCTCACAGTGACAATAAAGTTAATCCAAACTTCTTAGTGTGAGAATGAAGGCCCCAACTTACTTACATGGGCTCATATTCTGCCTTTGCAACTCTGTATATTATGACTGTTGATATCTCTGTAAAAGCTTGCTTTCTACCTGGAATCCTCTTCTCCCTATCAAATAACTAATCTTTCAAGGCCCTTCTCAAATACATGAAATCTTTTTCAATCCTACACACACACACGCGCACAGACAGAATGCTTCTTCTACTAAGTTCTTGTAAGAGTTATAGCACTTAAAATACAGGGTTATAATAGAAATAATAATAATGATAATAACTTTTTATTGAGCATTAACTTGATGCCAGGTACAGATATAAGCACTTTTATATGTTATTACCTCATTTAATCCTGAAAATGACTTTAAGAGATAGGTACTATCAAAAGTCCTTAGGTGTCTATTTAGCTAGCTAGAATCAACTTCGTGAAGGCAGGGATGGTGCCTTAAAGCCTTGCTAATTCCCAGAACCTAGCAAAGTATCTGCAATGTTATATGTCCTTAATACAAATTTGCTAAATACTGAATTCTGACAGTAGTTTCTGGTCCTCTGACTTTACTCTGAGAATGGCAATCTCAATTAGTTAAAGAACCAGTTTAAAGTAATTATACAAATTTAATCTTAAAGTGATGCAGTCCTTTCTAATTACAAGAAACTCGGAAGTCACAAAAGAAAAGGGCGATATACCTAGTTTATGATTTTTTTTAGATATTTGTAGATTGAAAAACAAAGTTAACAAAGGCAAACCAGAAATGGAAAAAACATATTTAACCTATGTTAGACAAAAGATTAATCCTATTATATGAACGGGAAACTTTCAGAAAAAGAAATTTAAATGGTTAGTAAACATATGAAAAAATGTTCAATTTCATTAATTTAAAAAAGTAAAATTTAAAACAATGGGAATGTATTTCTTTATCTATTTTACTTATCATATTGTAAAGATGAAAAACAAATTATAATATTCAACACCAGCAAGGCTGTGGAGAAATAAGCAGTCTTATACACTCACGGTACAGAAATGCTTTCACATACTTAAAAGATATCTATGTACACACACATACGCACACACAAGGTTATTCATTGCAGCACTGTTTATAATAGCAAAAGACTGGAGACCACTGAAACGTGCATCAATAGAAGCTTGGCTAAATAAACTACTATTTAATAATACAGCTATACTATGAAATTGCATGCAGCTATTGAAAAGTATGATGTTACTGGATAGTCGAATACTAGATGAGAGGAATTCTCATTTTATAAATGTATTCCACATACTAAAAACAAAAAAAAACAATTATAAAAAAGAGAAAGAATTTAAACAGACACTTCATCGAAGAGTATGTAAGACTGGCAAATAAGCACATAAAACATGATAAGCCATTAGGGAAATTAAAACTATGATGTGATAACACTACATACCTATTAGAATGGCTAAAATAAAAAATTATGGAACATACCAAGAGCTGTCGAGGATGTGGAACAAGTAGAACTATCATACATAGCTAGTTCAGATGCAAAATGGTACAGCCAGTCTGGAAGATGGTTTGGCAGTTTCTTATACAGTTCAACATACATTTACCACAAGATCCAGCAACCCCACTCCATGGTATACTACTCAGCAAGAAAAAGGAATGAATAACTTGGGTGAATTTCCAAAGCATTAAGCTAAGTATATGAAGTCGGTTTCAAAAGGTAACATATTATGCAACTACATTTTTATATGACATTCTTGAAAAGGAAAAACTATAGGGACAGAGAATAGATCACTGGTTATCAGGTGTTGGGGGTAGGGAGGTCTGACTGCAAAGAGATAGCAAGAGGGGATTCTTTTGAGTATTGAACTATTCTGTATCCTGTCAGTGGTGGTGGATACAAGAATCTATGCATGTGATAAAATTCACAGGACTGTGTACCAGAAAATTAATTAATTTAACTATATGTACATTAAAAATCCTTTTTTAAAAGATAAATTGTCATTAGCAATAATGATACCTTCTATTTCTCCATCTAACGGAGGAACATCATCACTCATGGAGAAATCCATAGCTGTCCCTGGTATGTCCATCAAGTCTTCATCACTGGAGCTATTCTGAAAGCTATTGAAACTCCCCTGCTGAAAGCCTCTGTTGTCCATGGCTCCTGTGCAGAAAGGAAAACAGGAGACTTATTATAATGACCTCCAAAACCCTTACCATTTACTGTTTTTTAAATTGTGGTAAATACACATAACATAAAATTTACCATTTGACCCATTTTAAACTAGACAATCCAGCAGCATTAAATACATTTATGATATTGTGCAATCGTCACTATCCATTACCAGAAATTTTTCATCATCCCAAACAGAAACTCTGTACCCAGTAAATATAACTCTTCATCCTCCCCTCAACCCTTTATAACCTCAATTCCCATTCTGTTTCTATGATTGGCTGGTTCTGGATGTCATACAAATGTAATCATATAACATATGGTCTTTTGTGTCTGGCTTCTTCCACTTCTCATAATGTTTTCAAGACTTATCCACATTATAGCATGTATCAGTACTTCGCTCCTTTTTAGAACTGAATAATACCCATTTTATGGATATACCACAGTTTGCTTATCCATTCATCAGTTGATGGACATTTGGGTAGTTTTCACCTTTTAAGTTACCATTTATTCTTATGTCTTCTTTCATACTCTTACTTTGATAATATAGACATGCAAACTACTTAGTATATTCAGTTACCCTCCAGATGTAATAATGTACCTCTACTCTTACCATATAGTTGAGAGCAATTTTTTGAGAACCATGCAAACAAACAAACCATATGAGGACATGTGTACAAAACTCATAGTAGTTCATAAGTAATCAACTGAAATAAAAAAGAAAAACTACTCATAATTATCAAGAAATGTGCTAGCCATTTGGGAGAAACATTTCTTTATGCCTGAGTCTCCCAGAGCTCCTAACACAATATAGATGCACAGAAATACTGGGAGGAAAAGGCATACTGTTCCATTCAATGTTGTTCTCTGCTCAAGAATTTAATATTAAAGATGAAACATTTTTTATATCCCAAGTGTGAATCTTCACATATAAATTCTACTCAGAAAAAAAAATCTTAGTACAGTCAACTATACTTTAATTAAAAAGAGCTTTATATTTCAGGAAAAAAAACTTAGTATTTTGTTTTTTAAGAAAACAGCATTATATATCGATTCTTGGCCTTTTGGCTAAGATCAAGTGTAAAAACAGCATTATAGCCAACTTTACATTATCTACCTTGCCTTCCCATTTTTTTTTTTTTATGAAATCTTGATTCAGAATCATAGTCAGCAAAATTCTATTAGGTTAGGCAAACAATATTCCTTTTGAGGTATTCCGACTTTTTAAAGAAACTACTTATTCTAGGTTACCAGAATTATGTGTGATGAATGTGGTAAAAACCAAATAGGTTAAATTAAGCAATAGGCCTGAAAAATTGGAATCATAGCAGATAAATATTTTAAACATTGACCATAAAAGAGAGAAAAAAAAAACAACTTTTACCAGATACTTATCAGTTTTCAGGCACTGGACTATATGCTTAAAAGTGAACTCTTTCACTTAATTTTTCCAACGTTCCTATGCTATGGCATTATCACTCCTAGTGCAGATGAGGAAACTAAAGCTCAGAGAGGCTAAGTAACTTGCTCAGTTAGTGTCAAATAAAAGTTAAGCTCCAAATCATGTGTTCAATTTCACAATACCTCACTTGTAATAAAGAGACCAGACTGACTGACGTGTGAATGATATTTATGAACCACCTACTATGTATAAATCATTGTGGAATAGTTAGACAGATACAAAAAATGATGCTGGGTAAGCCAGATGAGATGAAGTTTGGGAGACAAAGATTTGGGAGTTATCAGCTCAAGGTGATGGTTGAAACCAAGAGAACAGATATTCTAAGGAAAACCTGCTGGTCACTTATGGATAAGGATGAATATAAATAGAAAGGCATTCTCAATATCTTTCCTTAATATGCACAAGTAGCTTGAACTCTGTGCAGATGTTAATTAAACAATAGGTTCCCCAGGAAGATTACCATGCTGATGTGACATATGGTCACATAGAGTAGGGTCATTTATCCAAAGGTACTAATAATGTACAAAATTACTGATCATAAAACCATGTCCTTAGCTACAAAACTCTAACCTTGCTATGTAGATCAAATGAGTCCTAGGACACTAAGAATCCATGCTTTGTGGTCTTAGCCAAACTCCTTCACTGCTCCCCAACCCTTCATCCTCGAGGGACTCTTCCCCCAGCTCTTTCTTGCTTCCTTCACTCTTCTTTTCCAAGAACTCCTGAAGCAATGCACTTATACAAATTCCCTGTCTCAATTGCCACTTCTAGGGAACCTGACCTAGGTTCCTTAGCAGTTTTTTCCTATTACTAACAACAGATAGGAAACCCTGAATTTCTCTGTCTTCCTTCCTGTCATCCAGGAAGATGTGTTTTCCCTCTTTAAGAAAAAACAGCCCCTCTACTTTGCTCTGGATCTGAGATAACAGCTCCTTCCCTGCCTTCTGGTTTACAAAAGTCCCCACCTTATCCATGGAGAATAAATCCCAAGACTCCCAGGGGATTCCTGAAACCATGATTAGTACCAAACCCTACATATACGGTTTTATCCCTGTACATACATACCTATAAATAAAGTTTAATTTATAAAAGAAGCACAGTAAGAAATTAAAAATAATAAAATGGAATAATTATAACAATTTCCTATAATAAAAGTTATGTGAATGCAGTCTCTCTCTGATAATATAGCTGGTAACTGAGATAGCCACTAAGTGACTAACAGTGGGTAGCATATACAGTATGGATACACTAGACAAAGGGATGATTCACATCTTGGGTGAGACAGAGCAGGACTTTGTGAGATTTCATCATGGCACACAGAGTGGTGTACAATTTAAAACTTATGAATTTTTTATTTCTGGAATTTTCCATCTAACATTTCTGAACCACAGTCGACTGTGGGTAATTAAAACATGGAAAGCGAAACTGTGAATAAAGGGGGAACTACTGTACTTAATTTTATCCTTTAAGGAAATCTACTGTCTCTAGCTCTCATCTCTACCTCAATCTCCAGTCCTGAATTCCTAAGAACTCCATTTGACAATTCTGTTACTACTTTAAACTCAATAGGATGAAAATGAACAACAACAACAAAAGAAATAACATTAACTTAAACAGAAATAATAAAATTCAAACAAGGCCTGTTCCTGGACGCTCACCCTCCACATCAACTTTACTTTTAAAATTCAGGTGGCATCAGAGTCAATATTTGCAGCTAATATTTGTCTAACTCTGGGATTTACCTCATTCAATGATCCTATGAAATTAATGTTAAAGTAGATATTCAAGGTTTCTGGAAATCTTAGCTGAAAATAAGAACCATTTTAGCTGATGAGAACTAAGACTAACAGGGTAGTACAATTCGAGAGGTTTTCTTTTTGTTTAAATTTATTAAGTGCCCATGAATTCTACACAGTGACTAGCACTGAAAGAAAGCAAGACAATTTGCAAAATGAAGCAGAATCCTTTCCCTTTCTCTCCACTGTTTACATGTTTCATTCAGGAAATGGTTTAAAATACAGAATTCCAACAACTCTACATTAGCCACACAAATGATAGAATTAAAATGTATGGGGAGTGCAAAAATAATTTATGTTTGGCTTTGGGATATGTTCTGTAGTCATATTTTCAGATGGGTGTAACTATTGTTCTAGGAATTCATTAAAACAAAATAATGACGGTACAAGATGAAAATTCAACAAAGGAGAAGCTGGAAAACTTACCAGTTTCCCCATAGGGACTTTACAAACTCCTTCCTGTAACCCACTGACACAGAACAATTCAGCTAAATTGAGCTACTTCATTCCAAACATTTCCTGGAGCAGGTATCTGGTTTACTGTTTGGGTTATAAAGTGCTTCCTTAATAGGTACATAGAAATAAAGGGTCAAGAAAAGAAAATTAGAAGCAGCAAGCAAATCAAGCAAAGCAGATGCTATAAATGGGAATTCAACAAAGGAAATAAATACAATCAGTAAATTTGAAAGTGATATTTGTTCATGGATAAACCATTCTGGTAGTCTTTGGTTTTATTTTGATATTAAGAAGTTCAAGAGGAAAAGTTAAAGCAGCAGAAAAATGAAGAAATAATTTAAAGTTCTTTAAAGCTGAGATTTGAATCCACATCTAGTTGAACTCTAAGCCTAGTTCTCTCACCACAACACTTTGGGTCTTCACTATCACATGTCGATCCAGAGAATGGCATATCTGGAATAAATCAAACCTCTGATGGACCAAACAACAACGACAACAACAACAACAACAACAACAACAACAACAACTCTAGATGGCCACAAGCCTGCGATCAGTTAGAATTTAGGGTAGCCCAGGAACAAAGTAAGGAGATTGGATTTATTATCCCAACTGGTGGATATACATATAGTGCTTGTCATATAATGGAGGCCTATGGAGGAGAGTGATCAAGGGAAAATGTTTTGGTTGATATTTGTGTTACATAGCTGATGCTTTCAGCTTAAAGGCACTTTCAGAGCCTTATGTCGCTTTCTTGCTTAAAATCATAAGCTGGTTCCCCACTGCCTATAGGGTCAAGTTTAAATTTATTTTCATGACATTCAAGGATGTTTCAAATATACATCCTATCTACCAAGAGAGACTTGTCTACTGCCACAAATTTGTTATACTCCATATAGACCATGTACTTTTATTCTTCTATGCCTTTGCTCAGGCCAGATACTCTATCTGGAATCCCACCCAGCCCTCTCCCTCAATCCTCTTTTCAACCTGGCGAAATCTCATTCAATCCATCTAGGACCAGTTTAAAAAGGCTTTTCCCTCAATACTCTCTTTGTTCAGACATCTATGTTGATTCTATAATCTCTTCCACCGAGTCTTGTGACAACATGCACCATGTCCTTCTCATTTCTGTTGTCCCAACAACTCGTGTTCCAGAGTACATGCTCAATAAATGCTTATTGAGAAGGATTCCCACTGGAGAGGAAAGGTAAACATACAAGCAACATATTTATATGGCTGGTACTCAATAAATCTATGCCTTGCACTATGAGGGTAGAGAATTGGGGATACAAAAAGCATTTGTTACCCTGTCATTACTCTCAAGGAATTTATGATCTAGTTGGGAAGAAAAATTTTCACATAACGCAATTATACAACAGCTAAGTATTAAACTTTTAAAATAAAAGTGCATTTGGTATTCAAAAATGGAGGAGAGATTGTAAGCGAGAGAAGGCTTCATGGAGGAAAGAGGATATTCTAGGCCCAGTGTAAAATGGCCACAGTGTTGCGATGAGAACAAGGCTGGCATTTGTGCTTGACTAGAGGACAGGGTAGGTATCTTTGAGCAAATAGATGGAGATTGATCATGATGGACCTGGGAAACCAATGGAGTCACAGTGGTTTTTGAGGAACAACATGATAAAAACATGACTTTAAGAGGTAAGTGTGGCAGCAGTGGGCTGGAAGCATGAGAGGAAGAAAGGCTAGGAAGGTAGTTTGCTACTTTCAGTTTTGATATAGGTGATTTAGGATGGAGGAGGAAACATATTCCTAACAGTTTCACTGAAAGAGCCAGGTTGGGGTGGGATATGACACTAGTTTGTGGTATAGCATACTGGCATCTTGTTTCACTAGTGACAGTGATATGTGTTGGTTCAAATAAATTAATACTTCCATCTCAACTAGCCCATTTGGCAAAAACAAAAGTATAAATCAATGGGTGAGCTGATACATGTGACCCTTCAAATGAAAATATAATGTATATCACATATTCCAATGCTAACGAGCACAAAGAAGCAATACACTTTTCTATTTCTTATTTTTGCTCCACAAAAATATCTGTTGATCTGTGCATGGCATTCTGTATATTATTCATATTATATGAAATATGAATATGACAACAGTTTTGATCTTGCAGAGCTCCCCAAAAAGGGTCTCAAGAATCTGCAGATTAATCTTTGAGAGTTGCTGAAATAGAGAAAGAATAAAAACTGGAGAAACTATACTTGGGCCACACCCACAAGATGGCTACAGAAGTGCCATGAGGTTCAACGACAATCGTCTGTCAGGCCTGACAAAAACAACACTCAAAACAGAGTTTATAGATTACTTTCACTTTGAAATATAGGATTAAAACTCCTAAATAAACTTTAACAAACTGAATATAGCATCAAATTGAAAGATTTGCCTGATATAAATAAAGAAGGTTTATTCCAAAACACAAGACTGGTATTACAAGGGAAACTCAACATAATTTGTCAGATTGACAGATACAATTTTAAAAGTCATACTTATCTCAAAAGATGTCAAAAATGGATTTTTAAAATTTATACTTATTATGAATATTTAAATATATTCCAGGCAGAGATTTCTTTCTTGACATGATATCAAATATTTTAACTAAAACCAAGAAGCAAAATATCATTCCATTTAATACAGGAAGGAAATGATGCCTCCTATTGCCAATTATACTTAACATGGTACAAAAAAACTTTAAGAGGAAAAAAGTGGAGAATGTATCCCAGGTCCTTGAATAACATTGTTTTGTTCAACATCATATTCTTATACTGTTGATGTGATGCCATAGTAACAAGTCTTATTTACATCAATTAGCCTGTGGTAAAGTTGGTTTTGTTATACATTGTTTTGCTTTAAGTTGCAGAACCTATCAACAATGTTAAGTGAGGACTTACTATATATAGGAAAGGAAGAAATATAATATTCTGATATTTGGATTGCACGAATGCATATCTATACAACTCTAGGCATATTAACTAAAACAAATAAAGATAATTATAAGGTAAATATATTTAAAAACTGCATTCCTATGTACAACTATGAAATTAGAAAATACAATAATTTATTTATAATGGAGACATAAATACAATATTATTCTAAAATTTATAAAAGCTAAGCAGGAGGAAAACGAAGACATGTCAATCCAGATCTATCTTGCTCTTGGATGGAAAGTCTAAATATAGCAATAATGAAACAGATCCTAATTTGCATTGTATTATATCTATATATTACTCTAAAGTCCCCATGGCATCCTTTATATAACTTGAAAGGTTGTTAGTGAAATTCATCTAGAAAAATAAGTAGGCAAGGATACTAGTGTATGTATTTTCTTAAATGTAAATATGGCAAACTTATCTCCTGTCAGATTTTAATTTTCTACAAAGAAACAATCATCGAAACCTTACAGAATTAAGAATAGAGATTCTAGCAAAAGATACAAACTATTATAAGAACTTAATAGTTGATAAACCAGAAGCAACACAAATATAGAAGAATCACTTTTTAGTAAACAGTTGAAGGATTGCTAGATATCAAAATGGAAAACAATATAAGATTACAACATAAATCATATGGCAATAAATCCCAAATGGGCTTTTTTACAGTTGGTTTAAAAAAAACACAGAATAGTATATTTATCCCAGATGTAGAGAATAGACAAAATTATCCCTGACTATAGAAAGATATAAAATGATTAATTTATATGTACTAAAAATAAATAATTTTTTGCATCAAGGAATATATGCAATAAAATGAAGTGAAAGGAACACTTCATTTATCTTTATCACTGAAAAAGATAATAAAAAAGGTGTATACAAATATCCAAGTAAAAATCAAAGGAGGACTTCCAGTTTCCGGGAGAGCAGGTAAGGACCTTGGAAGTCGTCACTCTGATCCTCACAATGAGAAGAAAGCTGGACAAAATGAAAATCCACAACTCTTCTTAGATCCATCAGAGAACTGAGGTCATAGGGAAAACTACTGCCCTCCAAATTGGGGAGACAGACAGGATGATACATAGATTCATAGCTCATATAAGCAGAAACATCCATGAGAACCAGTACCAGGGTAGGAGAACTTAAATTGTAATTGAAGACTAGCTGGAGGCTCAGTGTGGACAAATTTGAGAGTTAAGAACTAGAGAAGGACCAGTCTTCGGGGGACCCTACATTTCTGTAAATTTTGCCTCCAGGAGCTCTACTGGTGAACACCAGAGAAAAATCTCCTTGTGCTTCCAGTAGGGGGCAGAGAAATGAACCAGAGCATTCAGTTCATCTTAACAAGAGAAACTATTTTAAGAAGCCTAACCAAATTAGGGAAAGAAAAAAGAAAAGAAAAAGAAACCTCAACTCTAGCTCCCTCTAGTCTTCCTGTCTCACATAAGAGGAAGAAAACAAAACAAAACTGAGAAACACTTGTGAATTTCACAACCAAGGGGTACAGGCTCACTAAAAGACTCAAACTTAATCATAGGACTATAGAACACTTCCCTTCTCCACACCACCTGACTACCACATCAATAGGGCTGCTGAATAACAACAGGTGAATACAACTACAAAAATTGCATGTCTTAAACTTTATTTAAGAAGTCATCTCTAGGGAAACCAAATAGAAGAGACAAAAAAAGACACTAGAGAAAATTTTAGTCTCTGACACATACAGCTACAGCAAACAGTAAACACATCCTAACCTCTTCCAGATAAACATAAAACCTCACATTAAAGGCCTATTTACCTTAGTTACTTTTTAACCCATATGTTATGTCTAGCTTCCAACAAAAATTTACAAGCATACTAAAAGAAAAAAAAAAACAACCTGGAGAGACAGAGCAAGATATGAAAAAAATGTTAGCTTTATCACAACAGCAATTTAAAATAACTATAATATGCTAAGGGCCCTAATGGAAAAGGTGGACAACATGTCAGAACAGATGAGTAATGTAAGCAGAGAGATAGAAACTCTAAGAAAAAAATAAAAATGAAATGTAAGTGATCTACAAAAGGAATAAAGAATGTCTTTGATCGTCAATAGACTGGACATAGCAGAAGATAAGAATCAGCAAGCCTGAAGAAATATCAAGAGAAAGTTCCAAAACTGAAATGCAAACAGAATTAAAAAATGAACAGAATATCAAGAACTGTGGGACAACTACAAAAGATGTAACAAATGCAGAATGGGGATACCAGGAGAAGAAAGAAAGGAAAAGAAAAAGAATAGTCATGTACCATTTAATTACAGAGATGCATTCTTAGAAATGCATTGTTTGGTGATTTCATCATTATGCAAACATCACAGAGTGCACTTACGCAAACCTAGACAGTATAGCCTACTAAACACCTAGGCTATATGGTTATAGCTTATTGCTCCTAGGCGATAAACCTGTATGACATGTTACTGTGCTGAATACTATAGGCAACTGCAACAAAATAGTAAGTATTTGTATATCTAAACATATCTAAACATGAAAAGTAAAAATACGGTATGAAAGCTAAAAAATGGTACACCTGTATGGGGCACTTACCGTAAATGGAGCTTGCAGGACTGAAAGTTGCTCTCAGTGAGTCTGTGGGTCAGTGGTGAGTGAATGTGAAGGCTTAGGACATTACTGTACACTACTGTAGACTTTATGAACACTGTCTCACAAGCTTTTCCCCTGCTTCCTTCCTATAGGTTCAGAAATAGAACATCAAAGCTATCAATGCCACTCCATGAACAGGGATATGGGCTGGATTGATTGGAAATATTGAAGAGAAATTGGCTGGATAAGGCATAGACACCATACTAGTGACTGTCAGGAAGGAGTAAAAGGTGGCCTGAGGATCATAAGGAATAAAAAAAAAAAATCAAGATAGAGATAGAAAAAAACTTAAGGGATGGTCATGGCAATGTGGTTTTGACTATTGTGAATTGGAGCAATAGTCAGATTAAGAAACTTTGTGGTATTCGTTTTAAAAAGAGCATGTTTAACATGGAGAAAATGTAGAACTGAGGACTCAATATTTTGACTTTGGAAATTTGTTTTTGGTTCCATTGACCCTATCTGGCACAAAGGACTCTCTCTGGCATAGAACTGATAGAAGAAATAAAACTTATCTATGTTTTACATCATTATGACCCGAAAATATTTCCAAAGGACAGGAACAGGCTGGCTCAACACTACCACAGAAAGCTTTTACTAAAGTGGCAGTGGCACTTAATACTTATTAAACTAGCTCCTGTATACCTCAGTATTTGTACAGGACCTTAGGTCCTTGACAAAGAATTTACTGCAAGGTACTCTGAAGAGCATCAAGCTAGATATGGGAGGACTGCAGCACCTCTGAATATGTAATGAAATAGGTCAGTAGCTGACTGATTGAGATATAATCTATATACTCAAAATTGAGGTGTTGCGAATGAGAAGGAATCTACTACCAAGCCCCACAGATATTGCTCCCTTCGGAGAAAAAAAAAAATTACTCCTGAACCACATATCCTCCATTTCTTACAGGAAATTTAACTCTATTATAATCTATCAGGATCATCGTCATATATACAGTCTGTCATTGACTGAAATGTCATTATGTGGCACACTGACTGCATTTGAAGCAATAATGAGAGTATTCTAAAATTAATGATAGATGCCAAACTACATGTCCAGAATTCTCAGAGAACACTAAGGAGGATAAATATTTTAAAAATCTACAACGAGACATATCATATCTAAACTGCAGAATATCAAAGAAAAAATCATGAAAGTAGCCAGAGGGAAAAACTGCCTTACCTATAGAAGAGCAAGGATTAGAATTACATCAAACTTCTCTTCAGAAACTATGCCATCAAGAAGAAAGTAGTATGAAATATATGAAGGGTTGAAAAGAACCATCAATCAAGAATTCTGAGTCCAGAGAAATAATCCCTCAAAACTGAATGAGAAATTAAGATTTTTCTCAGAAAAACAAAAATTAAAGGAATTAGCAGTATATCTGCCTTATAGGAAATGTTAAAAGAAATTCTTCAGAAAGAAAAAAAAATTATACAGGTAAGAAACTCAGGCCTACATAAAGAAAGGAAGAGCTAGAAAAAGAATAAATTAAAATAAAATATTTAATCCTTATTCTTTTCCCCCACCTGCCTTTTTTTAAACTGAGATATAATTGTCATATAACATAACATGTTATAATATGGCATAAAACAGTAATGTTTCAGATATACAACTAATAATTTGATATTTGTATATACTGTGAAATAATCACTACAATAAGTCTAGTTAACATTTAGTTATTTTTTATTCTTAATTAATCTAACAGATAAGTTTGTTCAAAATAATAATGGCAACAATGCATTCAGTGATGACAGCTTACAGATAAGTGAAAAGACAGCAGTGTTATAAAGGACAGGAAGAAGGAAGTAAGAATACCCTGTTATATGGTACTTGCATTATCCATGAAGTCATATTGTGTTATTTGAAAGAAGACTTTGATTAGTTGTAAATGTATATTGCAAACACAAGGGCAACCACTGAAAAACATTTTTAAAAAAGAAGTATAATTGGTATGCTAAGAGAAAAAATAGAATAATACAGAATGCTCGACTAAAACCAGAGAAGGCAGAAAAAGGGTGGAAGACAAAATAAGGAAGAAAAAAAACCAAGGACAACGAATAGGAAACAGTAACAAATATGACAGATCATATGGACTCAATCACATCAGGAATCACTTTAAACATCAATGGTCTAATCCTAACAGTTAAAAGACAGAGACTGTCAGAGTGCGTAAAAATGCAGTATCTAACTATGTTTTCTATAAGAAATCTACCTTAAATATAAAGGCACAGATTAAAAGGAAGGACATGGATAAAAATATAACATGCTACCACTAATCAAAAGGAAGCTAAAGTAGTTACATTAATTTCAGACAAAGCAGATTTCAGAGCAAGGAAAATTATCAGGGATGAAAAGTGGCATTACATAATGATAAAGGGTCAATTCTGTAAGAAACCATAACAATCCTTAAGGTTTATGTGCCTAACAACAGAGCATAAAATTACATAAGGCAAAAACTGATAAAATGGCAAGGAGAAACAGATAAACTCACTGTTATGGTTGGAGACTTCAATACCCCTCTACTGGAAATGGACAGATCCAACAGCAGAAAATCAGTAAAAACAAAGTTGAACAGAATCATCAATCAAATGGACCTAACTGACATCTATAGACACTTAGTATCTAACAACAGCATCAGAATATACAGCTCACATGGAACATTCTCTAAAATAGTTGACATTCTGGGCTATGAAATATACCTTAACAAATTAAAGAAAAAAAAATCATACAAAGTCTGCTCAGATAATAATGGAATTAAACTAGAAATCAATAAAGAAAGATAGGTAGAAAACCCCAAAATAAGATTAAACAACACACATCTAAATAACACATGGGTCAAAGAAGAAGTTGCAAGAGAAATTAAAAAAAAAAACATTTTGAACTAAATGAAAATGAAAAATAACTTATCAAAATTTGTGGGATACAGAAAACCTAGTGCTTAGAAGGAAATCTACAGCATTGAATGCATATATTAGAAAAGAAGAAAGATCTAAAATAAATTACCTAAGCTTTCACCTTAGGAAACTAGAAAAAGAAATGCAAATTAAACCCAAAATAAGCAGAAGAAAATAAGTAATAAAAATTAGAAAAGAAATCAGTGAAATTGAAGACAGGAAATCAATAAAGAAAATCAAAACCAAAAGTTGGTTCTTTGAAAAGATCAATAAAATTAACAAATGTATAGCCAGGTTAATTAAGAAAAGAAGATACAAATTACTAACAACAAAAATGAAACAAGGATCATCACTATTAATCATATGAACAATACAAAGATAAAGGAATATTATTAGCAATTCTATGCTCACAAATTTGAAAACCTAGATGAAATGGATTAATTCCTTGAAAGATACAATCTATGAAAACTCATACAAAGAGAAATAGATCAATGAATATGTCTATATCTATTAAAGAAACTGAATCACTAATTAATAACCTTCCAAAACAGAAAGTACCAGACCCAGATGGGATCACTGGTGAATTCTACCAAATATTTAAAGAAGAAATTATATCAATTCTCTATAATTTCTTTCAAAAAATAAAAACAAAGACAATACTTCCTAACTCATTCTATGTAGCTAGAATTATCTTAATACCTAAACAAGACAAAGACATTACAAGGAAAACTATAGACCAATCTCTCTCTTAAACATTGCAAAAATCCTCAAAAAAATATCAGCAGATCAAATTCAACAATGGATAAAAACGACTAAATACCATACCAATTGTGATTTATTTTAGGCATGTAAGGCAGGTCTAACTTCAAAAAATCAATTAATGTAATGCATCACATCAACAAGCTAAAAAAAGAAACATTATAGGCATATTGATTAATACAAAAAAAGTATTTTACAAAATCCGACATCTATTCATAATAATCTCTCAGCAAACTAGGAATGAAGGGTAACTTCCTCAATTTGATAAAGAATATCAACAAAAAAACCTAGAGCTAGCTCTCTTGGAAAAAATGGCATAGATGATAGATGTTTTGTTCATTCTTCTTGCAACCAAATCAAAGTTGTGAGAGAAACATGGAACAAACAGCAAGGAAAGTCGCTTGGGATCTAGATGAACAAGCCCTATAACTAGGGAGAGAAATAAGAAATCAACCTACAATGGTAGAAGGTAGGAGGGGGCAAAGACACGAAGCTGCCCTGTCCCCAACGCTTAGTGGGACAGAGGCTGAGGCCCCAGCAGCAAGCAGCTGCAGATGCCTCTTAAAGGGGCAGTGTCCGCGAGTGGATTTTCACGGTGACGGAGCTGCTCGCTCTAAGCAGCAGCTCCGGGTCAGCTGCACAGGAGGCACCAGAAACTTACAGGCGGACACTGAGTTGTCCGAGTGAGGGCCTGAGGCGAGGCTCTCTCCTGGGCAGAATTGCTGGCAGTATCCACTGTTCCTCTGTTGAGCCCTCCCCAATCCCAGTGTGCAGACTCAGCAACACCATAGCTGAGACTTCCTCAAACTGAATAACAGAGGTCACTCCACCCAGAGGATTCCCTGAAACTTCACCTCCCCCAACTCACAGCTCCAGCCAAGACACATCCACTTGTGTCCTGGGCAAGTCCAATGATCCTTGCTGAGCAGTGCCAAGACTCACACTGGTGGCAGCTGTCCTCGGTTTCTGGTGTGGTTTCTTGAGATAACTAAAAGCACGGCATCTGTGGATTGCTTGCTGAATCTTAACAGGTGGCCCCGGAGGGGCACAGGCTGGGGCTAAACTTGGCCTGCAGCTGAACCCCTCTCAGGACTGTGCTGCTGGACACCTACTACACAAAGCCACATTAATAAGACCGGGAGACTTAGGAACTTTGTTTAGTACATAGAAACAGACACAGAAAGGCAGCCAAAATGGAAAACAAAGAAGCAAAAACCATATGAGAGAACAGAACAGAGATCCAGGAATAATGGAGTCAAGCAATCTAACAGAGGCAGAGTTCAAAACACTGGTTATAAAGTTGCTCAATGAACTTAGGGGATGTGTAGACGAATTCAGTAAGAACTTTAACAAAGAGATAAAAAACATAAAAATGGAAATGATAAAAGAAAATCAGTCAGAAATGAAGAACACATTATCTGAGATGAAGAGTATATTGTAGGTCATCAACAGAGTGGATAAAGAAGAGGATCGAACCACCGATATAGAGGATGGGGAAGCAAAGGACACGCAATCAGAATGGCAGAGAAAAAGAAGCCAAGACTATAATAATTTAAGGAGCCTATGGGACACTATTAAATGTAAAAAAATCTATGTCATGGGGGTACCTGAAGGAAAACAAGGAGTTGAAGAGCTATTTGAAGAAATAATGATGGAAAAATTCCGTCGCCTAGTGAAGAAAATAAGACATACAACCCCAGGAAGCTCAGAGAGTCCCAAAAACCAGGAACCCAAAGAGGCCCACACCAAGACACACTATAATTATAATGCCAAAGGTTAAATACAAAGAAAGAATATTAAAATCAGCAAGAGAAAAGTAATTACCTACAAGGGCGCACCCATAAGACTGGCGGCTGATTTCTCAAAAGAAATTATGCAGGACAGGGCTTGGCACAAAATATTCAATGTAATGAAAACCTAGGATCTACAACCGAGAATGCTTTATCCAGTAAAGCTATCATTTAGACTCAAAGGACAGATAAAGAACCCCCTAGACAAAAATAAGCTAAGGGGAAAGGGAAAAAAAATATGGTATAGATGATAGAGGCTCTGTTCATCCCTCTGGCGACCAAATCAAAGTTGTGATGGAAACAAGGAGCAGCAGCAAGTAAACATCACCTGGGATCTAGATGAACAAGCCATACAACTAGGGAGAAATCCAAGAAATCACCCTGCAACAGCAGAAGGTAGGATAGGACGAGGACGCAAGGCTGCCCAGTCTCGCGAGGCTGCCCGGTCTCACGAGGCTGCAGCTGAGGCAGCAGCAGACGCCTCTTAAAGGGGCCGCGGCCATGAGTGGATTTTCACAGTGACAGACCTGCTGCTCTGAGCACCAGTGCAATTTGGCTACATGCAGGGGGCACCAGGAACTTACAGGGAGACATTGTCAGAGTGAGGGTTGAGGTGAGACTCGCTCTGTGTAAAAGTGCCAGCGGTATCCATTGTTCCCTGTTAAGCCCTCCCTGCTCCCAGTGCGCAGACACAGAGCTGCCATAGCCTAGACGTCATCAAACTGGATAACAGAGGTCACTCCACCCAGAGGATTCCCTGAAACCCCACCTCCCCCAACTCCGCGGCCCCACCCAAGCCGCATCCAGGAGTGTCCTCAGCGAGTCAGGTGCTCCTTCCTGAGCAGCGCCTAGATTCACACTGGAGGCAGCTGACCTCAGTTTCTGGTGTCGCCTTTTGAGGCAACTATAAGCACGGCATCTGTGGATTGCTTGCTGAATCTTAACAGGTGGACCCGGAGGGGCACAGGCTGGGGCTAAATTTGGCCTGCAGCTGAATCCCTCTCAGGACTGTGCCTCTGGACAGACATCTACCTCACAAATCCACATTAATAAGACCGGGAGACTTAGGAGCTTTGCTTAATACATAGAAACAGACAAGAAAAGGCAGCCAAAATGAGAAGACAAAAAAGCAGCAACCATATGAGAAAACAGCACAGAGATCCAGGAATAATGGAGTCAAGCAATCTAACAGATGCAGAGTTCAAAACACTGGTTATAAAGATGTTCAATGAACTTTTGGGAAGTGTAGATAAATTCAGTGAGAACTTCAACAAAGAGATAAAAAAGATAAAAATGGAAATGGAAATTATAAAAGGGAACCAGTCAGAAATGAAGAACGCATTATCTGAGATGAGAAGTATATTAAATGGAATAAACAAAGGAATAAACAAAGTGAATAAAGAAAATGACCTATCTGGGGGACGGGAAAGCCAAGGACACTCAATCAGAATGGCAAGAAAAAAGATCCCCAAGACTACAAAAATAATTTAAGGAGCATATGGGACACTATTAAAGGTCAAAATATCCATCTGATCAGTGTACCTGAAGGAAAACAAGAAGTTAAACAGCTATTTGAAGAAATAATGATAGAAAACTTCCCTAATTTGGTGAAGAAAATGGATATAAACCCCCAGGAAGCTCAGAGAATCCAAAAAACCAGGGATCCAAAGAGGCCCACACCAAGACACATCACAATTAAAATGCCAATAGTTAAATACGAAGAAAGATTACTAAAAGCAGCAAGAGAAAAACAGTTACCTACAAGGGAGCACCAATAAGCCTGGCACCTGATTTCTCGAAAGAAACTATGCAGGACAGAAGGGCTTGGCACAAAATATTCAGCGTGATGAAGACTCAGCATCTACAAATAAGAATACTTTATCCAGCGAAGCTATCATTTAGAGTCCAAGGACAGATAAACAGCTTCCCATACAAAAATAAGATAAGGGAATTTATCACCACCAAGCCAGTATTACAGGAAATGTTGGGAGGGACTTCTTTAAGAAGAAAAAGCATGTATCAAAAACAGGAATAAAGTATGGTAATAACTACATTTCTATCAATAAGTACCTCAGATGGAAAAGAATTAAGTGCTCCCACTAAAAGATAGAGTGGATAAATGTATAGGAAAACAAGACCCATACATGTTGCCTACAGGAGACTCACTTCAGATTAAAAGACACACACAGACTAAAATTAAGGGGGTGGAAAAAGATATTGCTTTGATGGACCTAGAAGGTATTTAAGTCAGACAGAGAAAGATGAACAGTATATGATTTCACTTATATGCGGAATCTAAGGAATAAAAAGAACAAACTAATCAAAAACAGACTCACAAATACAGTGGACAATTTGGTGATGGACAGAGGAGAGCGGGGTTTGGGAGGCTGATTGAATAAGGTGAAGGGTTAAAGAAGCACATATTAGTAGCTGATGGATGGTCACGGGGATGAGGAGCCCAGCATAGGGAATGCAGTTAGCATTAATATATTGGCTAGCTGGAGGGTCAGGGGAGGGAGAGAGCAATTGGAGGGATCGTTTTATGACCTATGTAGATGTCTAACCAATGTACTGTACACTTGAAACTAATTAAAATAAATAAATTAAAAAATAAGCTAAGGGAATTTATCAACATCAAGTCAGTATTACAAGAAATGTTGGAGGGACTTCTTTAAGAAGAAAAAACACGTATCAAAAACGGGAATAAAGAATGGTAATAACTACATTACTATCAACAAGTACCTCAAATGGAAAAGAATTAAGTGCTCCAACCAAAAGATAGAGTGAACGAATGTATAAGAAAACAAGACCCCTACATATGCTACCTTCAAGAGACTCACTTCAGATTAAAAGACTCACACAGACTAAAAGGAAGGGGATGGAAAAAGATATTGCCTTGATGGACCTAGAGGGTATGGCACTGAATGAAATAAGTCAGACAGAGAAAGACAAATATCACATGATTTCACATACCTGTGGAATCTACAGAACAAAATAAACAACAACAACAAAAAGAATTAAACTCATAGAGAATATTTCGAGGGCTACTAGATGGGAGGGGAGTTGGGGAGACAGTGAAAAAGGGCAAAGGGATTAAGTTAAATGGATAGTTACAAAACAGACATGGAGATATAAAGTGCAGCATAAGTAAAATCATTTATAATGTTGTAATAAATATGTAAGGGGGAAGAGGGGCACTAGATTTAGTGGGGTGATCATTTTGTAAGTTATATAGATCTCTAATCACTATGCTGTACAACTGAAACAATAATATGTTAATATTATTGTATGCCAACTGTAATTGAAAAGAAAACCTCATTGAATTGTACAATGTAAATACAAGCAACTAATTGTGTACTATATTTCAATAAAGCCAGAAAAAAAAAAACCTAGAGCTAACATCATACTTAATGGTTAGAAACTAGATGCTTGCCTGTTAAGGTCAGAAGCAAGGCAAAGATATCTGCACTCACCGCTCCTATTAATCCTCTTACTGGAATTCCCAACTAATCCAAGAAGATGAGAAAAGGAAACAAAAGGTATACAGATCAGGAAGGAAAAAAATAAAACTGTTTGTTCACAAATGACATGATTGTATATAGAAAATCACAAAGCATCAACCAAAAAATTACTGATACTAATAAACAACCATAACAAGTTTGCAGGATTCAAGGTTAATATTAAAAAGTCAACTGCTTTCTTATATATCAGCAATGAACAATCAGAATTTGAATTTTAAAACACAATGTCATTTATATTTTAGCACCAAAAAAAATAAAATAATTAGGTATAAATCTAACAAAATAGGTATAAGATCTACATGAAGAAAACTACAAAACTGTGATGAAAGAAATCAAAGATCTCAATAAATGGAGACATAGTCCATGCACCTAGATAGGAAGACTCAATATTGTCAAGATGTCAGTTCTCAACTTGATCTATAGATTTAACGCAATCCCAATCAAAATCCCAACAAGTTATTTTGTGGATATTGACAATCTGATTATAAAGTTTATATTGATACTTATCAACATAAATGACCCAGAATAGTCAACACAACATTGAAGAAGAATAAATTTGGAGCATTACCCAACTTCAACACTTACTATAAAGCTAGAGTAATTAAGACAGTGTGATATTGGTGAAAGAATAGGCAAATAGATCAATGAAACAGAATAAAGAGCCTCGAAATAAACCCATATATATATGGTCAACCTATCTTTGACAAAGGAGTGAAGGCAATTCAGTTGATAAAAGATAGTCTTTTCAACAAATAGTACTGGAACAACTGGACATCTACATGTGAAGAAAAATGAATCTAGATACAGATCTTCAACATTCACACACAAAAAAAGTGACTCAAAATGGATGATAGACCTAAATGTAAAATGCAAAACTATAAAACTTCCAGAAGATAACATAGGAGAAAATCTTGGTGACCTTGGGTTTGGCAATCACTTTTTAGATACAGTATCGAAGGTGTGATCTATGAAAGAAAGACTTGATAAATTGGACTTCATTAATATTAAAAATTTTTGCTCTGCAAAAGCCACTACTAATAGAATGAAAAGACAAGTCACATACTAGAGAACATATTTGCAAAAAACATAAATGATAAGAAATGGGTACCCAAAATATAAAAAGATTTCTTAAAATTTGACAAGAAAGAGAACCACCCAATTTAAAAATGAACAAAAGATCTGAACCTAAAAAAAGAAGATATATAGATGGCAAATAAGCATATGAAAAGATGTTCAATATCATGTGATTAGAAAATTGCAAGTTAAAACAACAATGGTTAAAATATAAAACACTGATACTAAATACTGATGAGGTTGTGAAGCAACTGAACTCTCATTATTGGTGGGAATACAAAATAGTACAGACACTTTGGAAGACAGTTTGGCAATTTCTTACAAAATTAAACATACTCTTACTATACAATCCAGCAATTGTGCTCCTTGGTATTTACCCAAATGATATGAAAATTTACGTCCACACAAAACCTGCACACAGATGCTTATAGCAGCTTTACTCATAATTGCCAAAAGTTGGAAGAAACCAAGATGTCCTTCAGTAGGTGAGTGGATAGACAAACTATAGTATATCCAGATAATGTAATATTATTCAGCGATAAAAATAAATGAGTTATTGAGCCACATAATATGTGGTGGAGTCTTAAATGAAGTAAAATAAATCATTCTGCAAAGGTTATATATTGTAAGATTCCAACCATAAGATATTCTGGAAAAGGCAAAACTATGTAGACAGTAAAAAGATCAGTGTTTGTCATGCATTTAGGAGGTGGGAGGGATGTACAGGCAGAGCACAGAGGATTTTTAGGATGGTGAAACTACTCTGTATACTATAATGGATACATGTCAAAAGAGGGAACTCGAATGAAACTATGGACTTTAGTTAACAATAATGTATCAATATTGGCCCCTCAACTGTAGTAAGTGTGCTATACAAACTGCAAGATGTTAATAATAGAAGAAACTGGGATGGGGGAATATACGGTAACTCTGTACTTTCTGCTTAATATTTCTGTAAACCTAAAACTGATGAGAGAAGTCTATTAAGTTCTAGAAAATCAGAGACTGAAATGGCAGTATACACATAAGAAAATTTTGATTCAAAAAAGCATCCTGTGTAATTCAAACTTCCATTAAAGTTATTTAAACCAGTGGTTCTCTAAGCTCAGTGTGCATCAGACTCCCCTGGAGGGCTTGTTAAAACACAGACTGCTTCCCCATCCCCAACTTTCTGATTCCCTAGGTCTGAGGTGGGGAATGCTGATCCTGCTGGTCCTTCACATCAAGAGAGATGTAAAGTCTGAGGGGGGTAAAAGGCATGGCTAGTAACCAAAATGGGATTTTAGGGTATACAAAAGTTAAGGAGCACATATTAAACAATCTGAGTCTCTTCTGCAGAGTATAGTGGAAGAAGTTGGGAGAGAAAGACTGAGAGTCAGGATTTTTAAGTCCTGTTTAAGAACTCGAGAAAGAAGATTGAAATGTAGTGTCTGTTTCCTCTCCCCTCCTCACCATTTGTAATACTGTATTGTTATGCTGACCTGAAAATCATAACTCTATAATGGGCAATGGGCAAAGGTAGGAATGAATAGATCAGCCTAGTCGAAGTAGAGAGTATACTGAAGAATACTGCTAAGTAGAAACAGGCTAAAAATGCTAGACTAAATCTGAATTCTCCAACCACTACCCCTTTTCTCTTAGTGATTTATCCTAAATAGCTTACCTCATAGGACTGTCCCCTCGTTTCCAGGAGAGAAAATGTGCTGTTGATATGCAACTTTGAACTCTGGGACAATACTCTTCTGCCTCCCTTTACACCCAAATGTGAGTTAAAAAGTGGATAGGGAACATCTTAAGAGTTTCTAAGAAACTCCTGTATGTGCCCACAAAGTAAAACACCCAATACTGTCTATTTTGTACCGTAGTATTTCTAGAAACCAGCATAGTGGCTGGCACATAGTAAATACTCCCTAAATAACTGCTGAAAGAATGACCAAACCTTAGGGAAGTGACTTAAAGATGAACAGTCCTTCTATATGATCACAATGCACACTGTTCTTAGACCAAGGCAATATAGATAGTGGATTCAGAAAGCACAGCATCCATATGCAATGAATATGAGAGAAGGAGCACATCAAAAGGCTCAAGCACTGGAACGGTATGTGCACATATATGTGCAAGCTCCTTTACCTACCTGCAAGGACAAAGCCCGTCCTGACATACTGCATGTGTGCATAACAATAATGAGTAAATTTACCTTTCTATATGTTTCCAATAGTCTGCTAAAAAGAAGATTCACCTTTTTTGGCATAGAGAAGAAGAAACAAAAGTCTCATTTATTCACACTCTAAACATGGCACAATGATAATAAAAATTTTTATTCTTACACAAACCTACTGAACATCGAAACCACTGTATCCCTAACACCCAGAAGCCACTCAAATATTTATCAAAGAAATAAACGAATGAATGGGAGAGAAGAGTAATATAAGGGCACTCTGCATTTGTCAATGTTAGATAAGGCTCACTCTCTTAGAGTCCCTGTACTGGAGCACAACAGTGAGAGAGCACTTGGGCCCAGATACTAAGGATGGGACAGAGGGAGTAAATCCAAACATGGGGCGCCTGCATAGCCTAGGTGAGACAGAAAGAGACAGAGAGAGAGATGAAAATACACAGGTAGCATGGTAACATAAAGACATAGGCTGTTCTCATTTCCGCACTGTGTGGTATGCATAAAAGGTAAGCAATAAGGAGGTCCCCCTGCTCTTCACTACCTCTCCAATTCCAGAAGAGTCTGTGGTGAACATCTTAAGGAATATCACAGTCATGCCTCAGGTCCTGGGAGATAAGAGCAGCTTGAACTCATACACATTTATGAGTGTAAAGCTTCTCCACCAATGTGCACATATCTCCATCCTCAGAGGGTATAGGGTGAGAGTCCCCTCAGTAAGTGGCGGGAAGAGGAAAGCTCACTCTTTGGCATCCCCAACATTTGTGCCCATCTGCACTGTGGATCTATATAAAGTTCATTCTCCTAAAGTTGTCCATCAAAGAGCACACCCAGTGATTTTTGCCTGCCTTGTTCATTACTGTATCCTTAACACTCAACACAATGCCTGACACATTGCAGACACTCCATACGAATCCAGAAAGGCAAGAAGGTAGACATAACAGCACTTGGTCCTGCCATATGTAGGCAAGGTTCCCCTTGTTTAAAAACTTGACTAAAGACAATATTTGAGATAGCACCCACATCTAGGTTGAAAGAAGTTAGGGAGGGAGCAGATGGGAAGGCTCTGATCCCCGCCCACCATTCTCTGTGTAGAAAGCAGAAGGGGAATAAAGAAAAAGCTCACTGTCCAGCACTCTGGACACCTGAGCATATAGACATTATTTGATAAGGACATTTCTCCTAGAACATAAGTCTAGCAAATGGAAAGCCTGAAATCCCTAACTCTTCTGCTCTCCTGTGCTTCCCCAACACCCACCAGTCACTCAAAACTCCTACTGGGAAGGAAGAGAAGGTGGAAGAGGGAGAAAGGAAAGGAAGGAGGGACAAGGGAGGGAAGAAGTGGGGAAAGGGAAGGGTGATGTATAAGCTCTGTCCTTCTTGGTGCTGTCGAGCCCACCCTCTCTCAATCCTTGCCCAGGTGCATTGCATTGAGACAGCACTAGCACCCAGATAGCAAGGATTAGAGAAGGGGGGCAGGGCAGAAGGCTCAGGACATGCACATCACATGCACATCTGTGTGAGGGGAAAAGGAGAAACTGAATTCCTGAACCCTGAGCCCATGCAGTTACAAACATTATCATGAGGAAGTTGACTCTTCAGGGGCCTACTAGACAGTAAGGCTGGTGTCCCTACAGCTAATTCACCATGGCAATCTCAAACAGCAGACTCTGTAAATTTGTTAAATGGATGGATGAATAGACAAAGAAATGCAAACACAAATAAATGAATGAAAGAACAAGCAAAGTACAGTAAGGGGAGTGCTGTACAGGCTCTGTCCTACACATACACCAGGCTCACGATCTTATATTCTTGCACAAGACCATTGCATTGATAAACCAACGCTTGCACCTAGAGTGAAAGAACAGGGTAAAAGGAGCAAACATCATGGTTCAGGTACCTGCACACTACATGCGTATTTGAGTGTATGTGCAACAAGGAAATTGCAGTTGTACAACACTTCTGAAGACAAATGTAAATAATAATGAAGCCTCTCTCCTGTCTTTCAGTTTTGTGCAGAAATGTGTCTACATTTATGTCTGTGTGTGTGTGTTGTGTGTATGTGCATGCGTGCATGCGTGCGTATGCATGCATGCACAGGGAGAATGTGGGTATGCACAGGAGAATGAGAAGGCTCAGTTCCTGGTATACTCTGCATGCCTGTTGTCTAGGCCTGGGGAAGTTCACTTACCACACACCTCAACTAGACAGAAAGTCCTGTAAAGAGAGAAGCTGTCTAATCCAGTCAAAATAGCAGAGTAGGTAAACGCTGTGCTTGTCTCCTCTCACGACAACATCAGAATTACAACTAAACTACAGAATAGCCATCATTGGGAGTCACCTGAATTCTGGCTGAACAGAAGTCCCACAACTGGGGACACACAGGACAGGCCACCTCAAGACTGGTAGGAGGGGGCGGAGACATGAAATGGGCTGGTCCAACACCCATGTGTGGTGGTTGAGAATTAGGAGAAATATCTCGGCTGCAGATATCCCCGTGGAAGAGTGAGGAGTCCTGGTCCCACACTGGGCTCCCCAGTCCAGAATTCCAATGCTGGGAATGGAAGTCTCCACAACTTCTGGCTGGGAAAATCAGCAGAGATGGTGGCTGAGTGAGATGGAGGGTTGAGGGAGTCACAGACTTTCCGATTTCGGGGACCACACGTGGGCTTACTGCTGACTAACTCGCTCTCTCTGGGCACCAGCTTTGGGGCAGAAGCTCAAAGGGCACCATAGACACACAGGGAGGAACTGGGTTGTCCGGCTTCAGGGCGAGGGCTGGAGAGGTGGCTTTCTCCTAGACAAAAGTGCTGGCGGAGGGCATTGTTCCTTTGCTGCGCCCTCCCCACGTGGCTTGCAGAACTAGAAAGGTGTCATATCTGAGTCTCCATCAACATAGCTAACACTGTTCACCCCGCCCTGATGATTCTCTGAGACCTTGCCCCTCCCAACATGTAGGCCTATCCAAGCCGATTCCAGTGGATTTTCCATACAAACAGCATGCCTTGGCTCATACTACAAACTTTCTTAAAATCTCTCAAAGGTTCACAAAACCTAAACAAGCAGCATCTGGCCTCAGCGTGCCCCGTACCTCTTGCTGAGCAGCCCCAAGCTTGGTACTAGTGGCAGTAGGCCTCGGTTAGTGGCTTGGCCTCTCAAGGCCCTTCCAAGCCCAGTGTGGGTGGCGGCCATCTGAGGATTGCTTGGTGGCTCACACCAGCTGGCCCCAAGCTGGGCACAGTCTGTGGCTAAACTTAGCCTGCTGGCCCCAAGCAGGGCACCACCCCCAGGAGGACGTGGCCTGCACACCCAATGGCCAGCTTGGGTCTGAGCTGGAATACCACCAGGGTTACATCTGAAGATTACACACTGAAAGGGCAGACAGAGTAGGCACCAGAGCCCTGCTAAAGCGAGTCTTGCTCTGTAGGGTCAATCTCTGAACAACAACTCTTCCACTGCTCATGGCCAGTCATTATAACCAATTAGCCTGAGGGTCAATCCCTCCCACTGATGAGCAAACAGTAACCAAGGCTCAACTACAACAGGAGGGCACACACAACCCATACAAGTGTCATATCTGGAGCGGTCTGCTTAAATGACCAGGGAAGACTGTGCCACTGGGCCCGACAGCACACCTACTACGTAAGACCACTCTACTAAGTCAGGGAGACATAGTGGCCCCACCTAGTACATAGAAACAAACACAAGGGAGCAGCCAAAATGGGAAGACAAAGAAATATGTCCCAAATAAAAGAAAAGAACAAAGCTCCAGGGGGAAAAATATAAAGAAAATGGAGACAAGCAATCTACCTGATGAAGAGTTCAAAACAATGGTAATAGGGACGCTCAATGACCTTAGGTGAAAAGTAGATGAACTCAGTGAGACCTTTAACATAGAGATATAAAACATAAAAATAGAAATGGAAAACATATGGGAACCAGTCAGAAATGAAGAATACACTATCTGAGATGAAGGGTACATTAGAAGGAATCGATAGAATGAATAAAGTGGAGGAAAGAATCAGTGATTTAGAGGATGACGTAGTGGAAGACACCAAATCAGAACAGCAACAAGAAAAAAGAATCCAAAAAAAAAAATGAGGATAGTTTAAGGAACCTCTGGGACAACATCAAGGATAACAATATTGAGATCATAGGGACACCAGGAGAAGAGAGAGAGCCAGGAATCAAAAACCTATTTGAAGAAATAATGATGGAAAATTTCCCAAACTTGGTAAAGAAAATAGACATATAACCCGAGGAAGCACAAAGGGTCCCAAACAAGATGAATGCAAAGAGGACCATACCAAGACACAACATAATTAAAATGTGAAAGGTTAAAGACAAAGAGAAAATCTTAAAAGCAGCAAAAAAGAAGCAATTAGTTATCTAGAAGGGACCTCCCATAAAATTGTGAGCTGATTTCTCAACAGAAACTTTGTAGAATCTTTGGAAACATGGCGGAGTGAGAGACATCCCCAGATCTCTCCCCTTGAAACAACAAGAAGCTGATAATCTAAAACTCAACAACAACAACAACAACAACAACAACAACAACAACAAAAACCACCCAAACTGCACACCAGCACGTCTGAGCATGGGATCTGCACATAAGAGCTACCACAGGTCAGAAAATCCGGGTGTCGGGTGGTGGACCAGGACAAATAAAGAAGCTGCCTCTCTCAGCTGCCCAGAGCTCTCTGCAGGAGGAAGGGGAAGGGAGAAGAAGCAACGAGTTCCTACAGCAAGTTCCCCGGACAGCTCTGCCTGGTAAAGCTGGAGGGCCCCAAACAGCCCTGCCTGGGAAAGCTGCAGGGCCTAGTCATTAGGGCAGAAAGCAGAGAAGCAGGACGGGACTGCAGAGGAACAACAGTTGATTTTTGCCAGCTCCAGTTGCAAAACCGAGGATGAGCCGCAGCCCCCAAGCCCCAACCCAGAGGGCCCTTCCCCTCATACCCTCCGAGACCATTCACTGCGGACCTCCAGGGGAATCTCAGCAAACACTGCCGAGACTGTTGCTGACACTGACAGGGATTGAAACTGAGGGTAGCGAGCGTGATTAAATATCTACAGAAAATTTAAAAAGCATTATTAAGACTTTATATAAAGCAGGGATCCAAGAGGCCTAGACATCACCTACTGGAAACCAAAAGGAAAGCGCCTTCTTCACAACAGGCTGAAGAGAGAACTTTATATAATAAATCTTTCTGGAAAAACAGTAGACTACACTTGCATTAATGCCCAGGCAGAGAAATAGACCATTAAATACCATGAACAACCAAAGTGGCAAGGCAGCTCAGAAAGAAGGAAAAAAATCTCCAGAAAATAAGCTTACAGACATAGAAATAGGTGACTTAAATGACAGAGAATTCAGGATAGTACTACTGAAAAAACTCAATGAGATCCAAAAGAACTCAAATCAACAATTTCAGGAATTGAAAAAACAACTAGATGAGCAGAACAGGGAGATTAAATCCCTCAAAAAGAACCAAATAGAACTTCTTGAGATGAAGAACACACTGTAAGAGTTGAAAAATGAAATGGCAAGCTTGGGAAATAGAGTCAACCAAATGGAGGAAAGGATCAGTGATATCGAAGACAGATCTCTAGAAATAAATCAGAAGGAAGAAGAGAGAAACCAAAGACTGAAAAATAATGAAAGATAGATTCAAGAAATATTTGACACTATAAGGAGAGAAAACATAAGAATAATGGGCAATATTGAAGGCGAGGAAAAGAAACAGGGATTAGAAAGCATTGTCAGACAAATCATTGATGAGAATTTCCCAAATCTAAAGAATGAACTGGAGCTTGGAATTCAAAAAGTCTATAGAACACTCAGTTATCTCAACCCAAAAAGGCCTTCATCAAGACACATCGTATTAAAATTATCAAAAATCAACAACAAAGACAGAATTCTCAAGGAAGGCAGAGAGAAAAAAAAAACGGTAACTTATAAAGATAAACCCATTAGATTATCATCAGACTTCTCAACGCAAACCTTATAAGCCAGAAAGGAATTGAATCGAATATTTAAACAAGTGAAAGAAACTACCAGTCTAGAATAATGTAACAAGCTAAGCTCTCCTTTAGATATGAAGGAGAAATTAAGACCTTTCCAGACATACAAAAATTGAGGGAATTCTCCACTACAAGGCCTGCACTACAGGAAATACTGAAATGGGTCAGTTCACCTAAAAAAATGACCAAAAAAACATAATTAGGAGTAAAGTGACTATTAGGCAAATAGAAGCAGAAGAGTGCAAACATTACTAAGAACAGGGCATTATAAGCTTAAATAATAAGAAGAGAATTGTTGTAACAAGATAGTAATGAACATTCAGCATAAATAGGGACAAATTGAGATAACAATGACAGAAAAGGGGGGGAATCAAAGATCCAAATTCAGAAAGGGGAATGGAGATAAGGCATGTGCAGAAGAAAATGAATGACTGTATATATGTAAAACTATCTTTTACATATTCATAATGG
The DNA here is from genome assembly GCF_000151845.1 of Pteropus vampyrus. Classification (NCBI taxonomy): domain Eukaryota; kingdom Metazoa; phylum Chordata; class Mammalia; order Chiroptera; family Pteropodidae; genus Pteropus; species Pteropus vampyrus. The sequence goes on from NW_011889751.1 coordinate 394,255, forward strand.
TAACCACACGCCAGAGATTCAGAACCATTGTTTATAACACAAAACAAGAAGGACCAGAGGGAAAATCCATAAAATCCACCAAAATAAAGAAAACAGTAGCACAAGGACAAGGAAGCAATGGAAACACCAAGCTACAAGAAAGTAAAAGATAAAATGGATATAAGAAGACCTCCTATTTCAATAATCACCCTAAATGTAAATGGATGGAACTCACCAATAAAAAGGCACAGAGTTGCAGAACAGATCAAAAAACAAAAACCAACCATATGCTGCCTCCAGGAGATACATCTCGGCTGCAAAGACAAATACAGACTCAGAGTGAAAGGGTGGAAAATGATATTTCGAGCAAATGGCATTCAGAGAAAAGTGGGAGTAGTGGTACTAATATCAAACAAAAGAGACTTCAAAATATAAAAGGTAAAGAAAGATACTGAGGGGCACTTCATAATGATAAAGGGAATCATGAACCAAGAAGACATAACACTTATTAATATCTATGCTCTCAATCAGGGAACCCCGAAATATACAAAGCAATTACTAACATAACTAAAGGGAGAGAGAGACCAAAACACCATCATAGTAGGGGACCTAAATACCCCACTGTCAGATATGGACAGATCATCCAAACAGAAAATCAATAAGGAAATAACACCTTTAAATGACACATTAGACCAACTGGACATAATGAACATTTACAGAGCCTTCCATCCCAAATTAGCAGCTTATATATTCTTCTCTAGTGCACACGGAACATTCTCAAGAATCGACCACATACTGGGACACAGAGATAGCCTCAACAAATATAAGATGGTTGAAATCATATCAACCATATTCTCTGATCATAATGCTTTGAAACTAGAGATCA
>NW_011889752.1:0-1191 GCF_000151845.1 Pteropus vampyrus
GGAGACGTTACATGGAATGACTTAAAATTATGCGAAGTAAGAGCTTCTCATCTTCTGGACATCAATGGAATCAAAGTGTCCAGCAGTGAAAGTAAATGCAAAATTAGACCTGTGGACAAAACTCAAACAGACATCACACCAACTCTCACTTCCCATCCATCAAAAATTTTAAAAATGTACAAATCTGGAATAGATGCAAAGCCTGCTTATGTGAATATTGCACTTTATGGCATACTGGTCATGTAGTCATATTTTCATAAACATTCAAGGTGCACCTACTGTATGCCAGATTATAAAGTAATAAAAGTAATGGAAGGCTGGTGTAAATAAATAAATAAAAGATATATTGGGGTAGTTAAAAATATTAAATATGAGAGTCATTACGTCACCCAGTCATGTAAAACAAAGCTCAGACCAACATTACAACTTTTGATTTCATGTTCATTACTGAAGTATTCAGATTGTTTGGAGAATCTGAATAATAAACATTGTGGATTTTTTGGCTTTTTTTCTTTGTTTTGATATGGCCTCATTGGAAAAATTCACCCATATAAAGCATACGATTCAAAGATTTTTCATATATTCGCAGTGTCGTTCAACCATCCCCGCAATCAGTTTGAATGGGTCATGTTTCTAGAAGAAACCCATACCCATCAGAGATTACCCACCATTTCCCCCCATGGAACTCCTTCTAGGTAACCACTGATCTAGTTTGTCTCTGTCTTAGTCCTTTTGGGTTGCTATAACAGATTACCGCAGACTGGGTAGCTTACAAACAACAGAAATTGATTTCTCTTAGGTCTGGAGGCTGAGAAGTCCAAGATCTAAACACTGGCAGATCTGGTGTCAAGTAACAGCTTGCTTCCTGGTTCATAGATGGTGCCTTCTCGCTGTGTGCTCACATGGTGGATGGAGAAAAGGATCTCTCTGACCCTCTTCTATAAGAGCACGAATCCGAAAAGCCTCACCTCTTAATACCATTACCTCTGAGATTCAGGATTCAACTACTAAATTTTGGGGAGACACAAACATTCAGACCACAGCAGTCTTAATTGATTTTCTCATTCTGGACACTTCTTATAAATAGAATCATGCAATACGTGGCCTATTGGGACTGATGTTTTTCATCTAATGTAATGTTTTCAAGGTTCATCTATGTTGTATCATGTATTTCATTATTTTTATTGCCCA
>NW_011889752.1:1241-3189 GCF_000151845.1 Pteropus vampyrus
AAGAGTCCTATATTTATGTATTGAAATCATATTGTGAGCTAGTCTGGCCATGACCATGTTGTTCATGTTGGTAGGATGACCCAGAAGACTTGGACTCTCTTGCTGACATCAGTGCTGGCTGGACTGATGTTCATCTAACTCATTCAGCCGCTTCACTGCACCCAGACCTTTCTCCTTCAACAGCAAGCAGGTCTAGAGCAGAATGGAGACCCTCCTTCTCTAGCTCTGAAACAGGAGGCTTTATGCACTGGTCAAGATGTTCTGGGAACTGGAGGCACTTAAAGTTGTCAAACCTTTGAGACCTTATGTACCCTGGACACATGTCAGTGTGGTTCCTAGAATTCCTCAAAGAGCAGAGTCAAAAATTTATTTGGATATAAAATCGAATCACAGACTGAATTATAAAAAAATAAAAATAAAAATAAATTTATGTTTATAAAATTTGTTTTTATATAATTACATATATACATGTATAAAACACTAAAATGTCTAATTATATTTGTAAGAACTATTAAAATCAGCATGATTTTGGAAGAGAAAATAGACGGTTTCAAAGATATTCAGAGCTGAAAATTCAGCAATTCGATTGAGAATTAGAAAATTAGTTCTGATTTTCCTAAAATAAACAGGTTCATTAAATCTAACTATTTAGGAAGAATTTGAAAGACACGTGGTGATTTATTTTAACTCAAGATACAAACATAATACCTGGGAATCTCAGGGGACAATACTGTTTTATACACCGAGCTCAAGTACGGGGCATTTTTTATTGAAAAGAAGTTTATATTAGAAGGTCTCAACTGTGCTACCACACACAGTGCCTGCCTCCTTCCTGTCTGTGGTTCATGGGTTTTCCTGAAGCCGCTGAGCAGGTGGCTGCCTTTATGGAGCTGAAGGTTTTTGTTAATCTTCTACTATCATTTTTATTACTGGGGTTGTCAAGAGCACAGAAGTACTTTGCTGAGTCTGCCAGTTGCAAGGAAGAGATGGTGAGGCTGATGATTTTTTTTGCCTTTTGGAAGTTCACAGAGTACCGATCCCACTTTGAATTTGAACTATAAGGGTACGGATAAATAAGGAAACCGATCTCTCCACTGGGAAGCTGTTTGTACCAGTATAAGCCATAATAACTCGATGTGGTTTCATAGGTGCAGTCCATTGTCACAGCTTCTCCTTCCCGCCCTGTCACTGTAGTCTGAATTTGGGTTACTCTCTCAGTCATGCTGAATCCTATTAAAAAAGAAAACAGGTTTGATCTTCTAAAATGTCTCAGATGGGTCATGAGGAATGGAGTAATTTAGGACATAGGAACAAAGAAAAGAATCACACAGTGTTTCATTTCCCCTACCCTCTTCCCTCTTAATACCCCTTCTAGTTATAACTTGCCTAGTCCCATCCTTAAGCTCTAAGAGGAAGCTGAGGCCCCATGTTTAAGGCCACACTTACTGAAGCTAAAAGAGACCATGAGTGCCCACAGCAAGCCAGGACAGAGCATGATAGAAAGTCTTCTGGCTGAAATTTGTCTTGTTCTCAATTTAGCCCAGTGACTAGCCCTTCTCTGAGTGCCTGAGTACAGAGTTCTTGTGGTTGTCAGGTGTTTTTGTTCCCAGACAGGAAGTAAAGATCATATGTAAAATGTTACTCTGCTCTAGTCAAAGACTGAATGAAACATCTGCCCCACCACAGACTTCACCACTGCTTTGATATTACTATCTTGTTTTTCTCATGTTTGCAGGCAGTTCCCTAAGCCGATAGTATTCACTGTTTAGCATAGGGTTTGACAGAGACTAAGCACTTAATAGTAATAGTTGGGTCAATGTGTTAATCAACATTCTGAAAGAAATTTTATGAAATCACTCTCAGTATTATGCCAAATAAAATCTTCTCATTATCTGAACAATATATGAAACAAAAATATTCCGCAGTAAAGGTAAACGCAAACTTAGAC
>NW_011889752.1:6065-6927 GCF_000151845.1 Pteropus vampyrus
TGATGATGTTTGTGACATTTGTGCTTTATCAGAATAACGTTTTCCTCTCATTTTGATTAGCTAAGGATTTTTTCTTTATTAGGAATGAATTCTCATTATACCTCAAGTGCTTTTGTTTAATTGGTTAGATGATTAAATTATATTTATTCATGTGGATTATTACTTCGTTTTAAAATGTTCAATTAACATTACATAAAACCCAAGTTGGTTTTGATATATTATTCTTTTATGTAATCTGACAATTTGTTTTGCTAATATTTTGTTTAGAAGTTTTAAATTTATGTCCATTGAGCGAACTTATCATGTATTAAAAAAAATTCTTTACTCAGGTTTTCTTTAGATCAAAGAATTGTGTTGAATCTCTAATGATAATAGTTTATTTCAGTCCAAGCTGCTTTTAACCATATAGAACTTTCAAATAAATTACTTGTCTCCTAATCTATTTGATACCAGTAAGAGTCCTATATTTACGGATTGAAAACATGTTGTGAGCCAGTCTGGCCATGACCACATTGCTCATGACAGTAGGATGACCCAGAAGACTTGGACCCTCTTGCTGACATCAGTGCTGGCTGGACTGATGGTCATCTAACTCATTCAGCTACATCACTGCACCCAGACCTTTCTCTTTCAACAACAAACAGGTCTTGGGTAGGATTGAGACTCTCCTTCTCTAGTTAAAATGGGAGGCTTTATGCATTGGTCAGCTGTACTGGGACCTTAGGCACTTAAAGTTGTCAAACCTTTCAGACATTATGGACTGTGGGCATATGTCAGTGTCATTCCTACAACTGCCCAATAAACAGAGTCAAAATTTATTTTGGATGTGAAAATAAATCTTATATTGGACTGTAAAAAAAAA
>NW_011889752.1:8047-8357 GCF_000151845.1 Pteropus vampyrus
AAACAGGTCTAGGGTAGGAATGAGACTCTCCTTCTCTAGCTGAAATGGAAGGCTTTATGCATTGGTCAGCTGTACTGGGACCTTAGGCACTTAAAGTTGTCAAACCTTTCAGACATTATGGACTGTGGGCATATGTCAGTATCATTCCTACAATTGCCCAATAAACGGAGTCAAAATTTATTTTGGATGTGAAAATAAATCTTATATTGGACTGTAAAAAAAATCATAGAAATAAATTTATGTGTTTATAAAATTAGATTTTATATAATCATACATATGTAAATATATCAAAAAGTGAAATGCATACTTA
>NW_011889752.1:9346-10714 GCF_000151845.1 Pteropus vampyrus
AAATAAATTTATGTGTTTATAAAATTAGATTTTATATAATCATACATATGTAAATATATCAAAAAGTGAAATGCATACTTATATTTTTAAGAACTGTTAAAATTGGCATAATATTGGAAGAGATAAACAACAGTTTCCAACCGTTCAGATCTGAAAATCCATCAATTCAAGTTGAAAATTAGAAAACTACTCCTGATTTTCCTGAACTAAATGAGTTCATTCAATCTAACTATTTAGGAACATTTTGAAAGGCACATGGTGATTTATTTGAACCTAAGATACAAACATAGTACCTGGAAATCTCAGGGGACAATGCTGTTTTATACATTGAGCTCAAATTGGGGCATTTTTATTGAAAGGAAGTTAATATTAGAAGGTCTCAACTATGCTATCACACACAGTGCCTGCCTCATTCCTGTCTGTGGTTCATGGGTTTTCCTGAAGCCTCTGAGCAGGTGGCTGCCTTTATGGAGCTGAAGGTTTTTGTTAATCCTCTACTATCATTTTTATTACTGTGGTTGTCAAGAGCGCAGAAGTACGTTGCTGAGTCTGCCAGCTTCAAGGAAGAGATGGTGAGGCTGATAACTTTTTTTGCCTTTTGGAAGTTCACAGAGTACTGATCTTGCTTTGCATTTGAACTAGAAGAGTGCTGATAAATAAGGAAAACCATCTCTCCACTGTGAGGCTGTTTGTACCAGTATAAAAAATAAAAAGTCGATGTGGTTTCATAGGTGCAGTCCATTGTCGCAGCTTCTCCTTCCCGCCGTGTCACTGAAGTCTGAATTTGGGTTACTCTCTCAGTCATGCTGAATCCTATTAAAAAAAGAAAACAGGTTTTATCCTCTGAAATGTCTCAGATGGGTCATGAGGAATGGAGTAATTTAAGACACAAGAACAAAGAAAAGAATCACACAGTGTTTCATTTCCCCTCCTCTCTTCCCTCGTAAACCCCCTCCTAGTTATAACTTGCCTAGTCCCATCCTTAAGCTCTAAGAGGAAGCTGAGGCCCCATGTTTAAGGTCACACTTACTGAAGCTAAAGAAGACCATGAGTGCCCACAGCAGGCCAGGACAGAGCATGATAGAAAGTCTTCTGGTTGAAATATGTCTTCTTCTCACTTTAGCCCAGAGACCAGCTCTTCTCTGAGTGCCTGAGTTCAGAGTTCTTGGAGTTGTCAGGTTCCCATACAGGAAGTAAAGATCATGTGTAAAATGTTACACTGCTCTAGTCAAACACTGATAGAAGCATCTGCCCCATTACAAACTTCAGCACTGCTTTGATATTTTCCCGTAGCAATACGTTTGAAAATGGCTATTACATTTAGCAAGGTACAGGAATAAAATTTAATTATCGTTTTGTTATTGAATT
>NW_011889752.1:11139-16959 GCF_000151845.1 Pteropus vampyrus
TGCTATCACACACAGTGCCTGCCTCCTTCCTGTCTGTGGTTCATGGGTTTTCCTGAAGCCTCTGAGCAGGTGGCTGCCTTAATGGAGTTGAAGGTTTTTGTTAATCTTCCACTATCATTTTTATTACTGTGGTTCTCAAGAGCACAGAAGTACTTTGCTGAGTCTGCCAGTTGCAAGGAAGAGATGGTGAGGCTGATGATTTCTTTTGCGTTTTGGAAGTTCACAGAGTACCGATCCCGCTTTGCATTTGGACTAGAAGAGTGCTGATAAATGAGGAAAACCATCTTTCTACTGGGAGGCTGTTTGTACCAGTATAAGCCATAATAACTCAATGTGGTTTCATAGGTGCAGTCCATTGTCACAGCTTCTCCTTCCCGCCCTGTCACTGTAGTCTGAACTTGGGTTACTCTCTCAGTCATGCTGAATCCTATTAAAAAAAGAAAACAGGTTTGATCCTCTGAAATGTCTCAGATGGGTCATGAGGAATGGAGTAATTTAAGACACAGGAACAAAGAAAAGAATCACACAGTGTTTCATTTCCCCTTCCCACTTCCCTCTTAATACCCCTTCTAGTTATAACTTGCCTAGTCCCATCCTTAAGCTCTAAGAGGAAGCTGAGGCCCCATGTTTAAGGCCACACTTACTGAAGCTAAAGGAGACCATGAGTGCCCACAGCAGGCCAGGACAGAGCATGATAGAAAGTCTTCTGGTTGAAATTTGTCTTGTTCTCAATTTAGCCCAGAGACCAACCCTTCTCTGAGTGCCTGAGTGCAGAGCTCTTGGGGTTGTCAGGTATTTTTGTTCCCAGGCAGGAAGTAAAGATCATACGTAAAATGTTACACTGCTCTAGTCAAAGACTGAATGAAACATCTGCCCCACCACAGACTTAAGCACTACTTTGATATTTCTCTATAGCAATGCATTTGAAAAATGGCTATGATATCTAGCAAGGTACAAGAACAAAGTTTAATTATGTATTTCTTATTGAATTCTCGCTTACTACTATAATCAAACACTATATTCTGAATAATTTAAATTTTTTGAAATTGATAAAAGCTTGTTTTAATTAATTAATGCTTCTTATCCAGAAAACAGTCAACTTTGATAAATATTTCAAGTGCATTTGAAAAGAATATGTATTCCGTTGCTATGGGGTAAGATGTTTTACATATGTAAATTAGATAAAGAATATTCATTTTGCATGTGACATTTACCTATGCTTCTACTGAGAGACATGTGTTAAAACCTACAACTATGATTGCATGTTTGTTTATTGTTTTTTATAAATCAACAAATTCTACTACTTTAATATCACTAATTGATTCTACTGACTTATGTTTGGTATATTTTGAAGCTATGTTCCGAGGTACATTTAAAAATAGAATTGTTCCATCTTCCTGGTAGGTTATGGAACTAACTGATTTGAAGTTTTGCTCTGTATCTACATTTGAAAGAATCTCTGTTAGGAGGACAAGGTCTTTCCCAACTTCCTTCCTGTACCAAGAAAAACAATTCACATTCTGTCTGAATAACTACAGTTGGTAACAGCCCTTTCTCTCTCCCAGACATTCAGGATATTTTTTTTGCGGGGGGTGGACACTTACCACTGTTCAGACAAAAAAGACAAGTACCTGGGTCATTTTCAGAATTTACATTTTTTAGAGAACAGAATGGTCATCTTTTTCTTCCCCCGACTTGTCATGGACCTATCCAGAAGTCCCTGGGCTTACAGTATCAGCATCTATGACAAATCTTAGGAAGATAAATTATGAATAAGAACATCCCTTTTCACCAGCTTCCTCACAATTATACCTACTATGTAAAAGCACATGAATAAACATCGTTAAAGTTAAAACTCCATGGAGATAAAGTACTGAGAGAAAATAATACAACACAAGTAAGAAAGATGGTTTACTCAGCCTAACATGCTTTTTGCAGTGGTGTCCAGTGATGTCACCTGGAGGAACAGAAACAAGAAGACCTGCAATAGAAGGTTCTACACTAAAACTGCCTTTAACTTAAATATCAAAGTTTTCCTATAATAATTTTATTGTTTCATGAGCCACTGAAAGTCTAGCTTCTTGAATTACTGTATTTTGACTTCTACTGAACATCATCCCTTTTTTAAAAAGTAAATTAAGTGTACCAAGTAAGGGGTCATGGGAACCTCTCACTTATGCCCAGTCAGCCAGAAGTTCAGGTAGCGCCCTGGACTGATGATTGGCATCCTGAGATGAAGGACATTCTTGCAACCTCCAATTTGTAGCTGATGGGTCAGAAGCACAGAGAACACCCCGAGTTTGTGACTGGTGTCTGACAGGATTTTAGGACTAAGCCCTTTGGCTGTGGACCTGATGTTATGATCTCTAGGTAGATTGTCATAATTGAATTAGATTGTAGGATACCCAGCTGGTATCTGGAGAACTGTTCGGTGTGTGTGGGAAGCCTCCTCAACCTTAACATACATGTTAAAATTGAGTCCAGGAACGCAGAAAGAACTATCTTCCCTCAAAGATTGAGTTGAGCAGGTATAAAATCTGGAATATTTAAGAGTAATTTAAAAATACCATCCTTCATATGTTGCTTTTTTATGGCATACTCCATGAGAAGAAATGTGATGATATCTGAGGAGTGTGGCTTTTAGACGTGCTCCAGTGTGGTCTCCAAGGTGGCTGTGAGGGAGTGCTTTATCGAATGAAGACGACAGTTTCCTTTCTAGATCTTATCTTACACACATCAACCACTAGCTACTAAGAGATGTCTGGGTAAGGTTTGTAAGTAAGACTTTCCTGAAAACAGGAAACTAGGCAAATGCCTCATGTTGAGTTATGTGCTCTTTTTCAGATTCTTTCATCTTTTTATTTACTTTTATTTTATTATTTTTATTTTTGTAGTAGGGTCTCTGAAACAACAAAAATATGTTGGAGAGTCTTCTTCCTGTGATAGTGATATGATGAGCTTGATTGTTTCATTTGCTTTCTGGAAGTTCACAGAATATGAGCGCCATGTTGCATTGGCTTCTGCATTTTTCCTTTAAGAAATAAGGGGAATCGATTTACCCCTAGAGGCCTTTTGTAGCAATACAATACATAATGTACAACTTGATGTCATATGAACAGGCCAATTCCACAGTCTTACCCTCTCACCTAGGTGCTGTCGGGTGGGATTGAATGACCTTCTGAGATATGCTGGATCCTGAAGACAAAAGAAAACACAGGAGTGATCCCATGAGCTGACTTGTAAAGGAGTAACCAAGAACTTGTGGAACAGGAGGTAAAGCTTCAGTGAAGGCAGAAAGAGTCAAAATCTGCTTCCTTTCCCTGTCTTCTTTCTAATTTTCCAGGAGTGTTTGTCTCAATTGGCCATTGTTCATCTTCTCTGTCCATGCCCACTACCTCCCCTGAATACTAGACTGTCTCCTCAGTCTCACGGTCAGCAACTGTCCTCGTCAAGGAAGACAGAGGCCATCAGTGCCCTTAATATGCTGAGAAGAGTCATTCTGGCACCTCTGTGCCTGGGAAAATATCCCCAGCTCCGAGCCTGGGACTTGTCTTATTCAGTTTTGTGGAAAGCTCCACCTAGAATTGTTGGACTTGGGCAAGCAGCAGTCTCAGAAGAGGAAATTGGTTGGGTGGGGTAGAGGTGGGACCAGTTGTCAATCACTTTGCTGCTTCCACTTGCATAGACTGAGTGGAGCCACTAGATGTGTTTAACATGGCCGTTTACATCCTAATAAAGGTTTTGAATTCTTTCCCAGAAATGTTCGGCCTTGTAAATTATTCAACATTGAAAAAATACAATACGTACGTTTTTTATCTCAAATGAAGATAACACATTTTACATTACAATGCAGATAGGGCCCTGAATCCTTGTATGGGAAGAGATATACATTCTTGCACTCAGCTTATTGTGATAATACTAGAACCCATTATTTTCTGTCTCCTTTTCCTCTCGATTCCTGTTTTCGAACGCTTTCCTTTAAAGTCTACCCTCTTTTCTGATTATTTAGGCTTCTTATTATGATCTAGGGAATCTGTTACCAGGACAAAAAGAAAATTTCCATTCCGTTCAGTTTCATTTTTCCTGAGGTCAACTGTAACAGATCACATCTGTGAAGAGTTATTTTTTCACATGATTCCAGGTCACTTGCCATTTGTGAGATTAGAAGAAAATAATCTTTTTTCTCTAATCTCATCTCTGGTTCCTCACACTGTCTGACTGAAAGAAATAATTCTGGAGCCACCATATCAGGTTGATCATTTCCCACAATTTTATTTAGAGACCTAGGCTACCTTGAAATAAACACTTATGGTTAAAAATAAAAATTCTGGCTAAAATCACTGAACCTTTAACATGTCCTACGAACTTCATGTACATAATCGTACTTAATCTTCATCTTGTGGAAATGGCGAATCTTCTCAAGATTATTTCTCCCTGCCACCACATCCTCCATGTTACTGAAGGGACTCCGAGGCCCCGAAAGGTCCTCAGAATCACGGAGCAAGTAAACGCGGGACCTGGGGTGTAATGTCTCTTTATTTTGGAGAGTAAACTTTAATCACTACATATTACCCACTTTATCTTCCCACACCTTCTGCTTCTCCTTCCATTCTTTTGTATTTCATATTTACAAGAAAGAATTAATAACCATTAAAAGAAGTGTCATGGATACTATGAGATCTAGAACCTAAATGTTTTTATTCACTTTATTTTTAAACCATTTTTATTTGATGTAAGGTACATGAAATAATGTCATATTTCAAGTGTAACATTTAGTGTCTTGACAAATGCATACAGCTGTGTAACCACTACACATCAATACATAGAATATTTTTATCGCCCTGTAAGTTTCCTGTGTCCCACTATAGACAATGTCATCCTTCCACTTATAATCCCTGGCAACCATCAACATGGTTTTTGTTGCCATAGATTGCTTTTGCCTTTTTGGGGAATTATATCTATATAAAATAATTCAATATGTACTCTTTTGTGTCTAATTTCTTACTTTCATGATAATGGTTAAAAATTCATCCATATCGACAGATGAATGAAGAGTTTCTTTTTGTTTCTGAGTAGTATTTAATTTTATGAACACACCAGTTTCTTCATCCATTTACAGACTCTCTGTTCTGCTATTTCTAATCTGCTTTTGAGCCCATTCAATGAATTTTTCAGTTATTATACTCCAGTCCTAAGATTTCCATTTGTTTGTGTGTGTGTGCTTTTCATTTTTCTGCTGAGATTTTATTTCTTTTCACTTATTAAGAAAAATTTTTTTTTAATTTTGGAATGCATTTTATTTAGTGTTTTTTTGCACATATTTATTATAGATGCTTTAGAATATTTGTTTGCTAAATTCAATAACTTCAGCGATCTCAGAGTCAGTTTCTATTTGTTTTTTCCCGGACTGTGAATTACATTTTCCTAGTAATTTTGGATTGTGTAGTGACGATCCATGGCTATGGTTCCATTTGTGTATTTTAACTTCCCTGATAAAGAACATTGTTTTTCTCTTTTTCATCCTAAATTCTTATATATAAATTAATCAATCAAAACTCAGTAAGCACTTAGCACATGCCAATGTTGGGCTGGGTTTAATATAGGAGAACAGTTGAAGGAAGATCTTGGCCATTGCATATTTGAGCAAACTGTTAAGAGAAGGCGTCATGTGGATAATTCAGAGTACCCCAGACAAAGCTGACAATCAATTGGAATATAGCACAGCGAGAAGTGAAATGGAAGTCAGTCTGAAGATGGAAGTGATTCTCAATGACATTTTTCAAAAACAAATGTTTAAAACTGTTATTGAACAGAAAGGGT